>NW_027187594.1:0-72907 GCF_041381155.1 Argopecten irradians | reverse complement strand
GAGAAAACCCCATAGACAAGCCGCCTCTGTCATCAATGTCATTTGATGGAGTAAGTGTTTTTTGTTCATAATTGGATTTTGTGAGTTTAAATAAAGTGTCCATTTAGTCCTGTTGTGTCTCGTGCCATACTGTAATCCTTTCCAGTTCCCCACTTAGATATGTGGAGGTGGGAAATCATACAGACAAATGAATACAGCCAACCTGACTTAGCGACCACCCCCCGTATAATTGTAAATAACATGACTTTTCTAGGGTAAAGAAATAGCCAATTTCCATACATTTTGACCAGTTTATCAGACTACTTGGCTTTGTCCCTTCGCTGGTCTTTATAGACAAGTTTGACCATATTAGCAGTTGATGATGTTTTCTTTTTAATTTCCTTCAGCAAAAGAAGTTTTATCGATCAGACAATAACCGGTTACCCAACATTGAAGGTCTGAGGATTCAGACTTCTGACCCCACACACATCACTAAGTGTAAGACCACCATGGCCGACATGATTGATAAGTGTAGAGTGATCTCCCCTGAGGAAACGCCCCACAGCCAAGGAACTTGTACGCGACCTTAACACTCTAACAGCATCCTATGGTAAGTCAGTGATTCTAAACATTTACACTTTCTGTACCGGTGACGATTTTAGATTTTACTTGAATCCTGATTTCACTTCATTGGTTTCTGACGTTAAATCATGACATTATGATAAAAAATCTAACCACTGAAAATGCTTAAAGTTACATTAAACTAGTGAAATATGCAAAAATATTACATCATTGAAGTCCCTGGTTGTACAGCAGAGTATGTGATAAACTTTCACATCCTCCTAACAGTGAATCTTTAATTCCACAGCTAATGAATACCATGACTACGATAGCATCCAGGATGATAATTATCCGATTTGGTCAGAAGCAGAAACATCACACGAGCCAGAGAGTGATGATGAAGTTCCGGCTATCCCGTCAGATTTCCGTACTCCAGAACTTAAAGATAGTTTCCATCATACTGAAGAGGATCATGAAACAAGAGGTAATGTATAAATTGTCTGTTCCCTGAAGGTCAGATTTAACATGCCTGTTCCCTGAAGTTCAGATTTAAGATGTCTGTTCCCTGAAGGTCAGATTTAACATGCCTGTTCCCTGAAGGTCAGATTTAACATGTCTGTTCCCTGAAGGTCAGATTTAACATGCCTGTTCCCTGAAGGTCAGATTTAACATGTCTGTTCCCTGAAGGTCAGATTTAACATGCCTGTTCCCTGAAGGTCAGATTTAACATGCCTGTTCCATGAAGGTCAGATTTCACATGTCTGTAATGTACAATTATAGCTCTTTCTGTCGGGGTACATCTAGAATTGTCTCCCTGGAAAGAGTTATTTTCTCGAGGGTGAAGAATAACTCTTTCCAGGGAGACCATTCTAGATGTACCCCAACACATAGGGACATAATTCTTTCATTATAATGAACAAAATTAAAACCAATCCATTAATTTGTTAAATCAACAAGATATCTAAATCTCTAGTAAAAGAACTCATGAAGATATCTCCAAACAACATTGCTAAATTCGTGTGGCTGCACATAAGAAAGTGACTGCATTGCCATTGTTGGTTGACGCTGCAGATGACGTCAACTTCCGGTCGCATGCGGAACTTCTAAGAGGTTATTTCCCTGGGGTTAATTCCCTCCCCTTCCATTTCCAGTGAAATATCTGAATTATTCAATGTCATGTGATCAAGTTCAATCCAATCAGAATATTCTAAATGAAAGTGAGGTATAATAATGACTTTTTTCTCTAACTCTATGATCACTTGTGTCTCACGAGCAAAGTTCTTGTATAGCTTATCTTTACCCTAGGATGAAATAGAAAAATCTCACATTGGTAAAATTGTGGATATCCCTGTCAGGGTAAGAGAACACTCATGAATCTTACACAGGAAGAGGGTAGAAAGGATACCTGCCTATATCTAAAATGAGGGGGTCGGTTTGGTTTGTACATAGTGTTAAATACAGCCTCTGTCAATCAACCCACAGGGCGTGCTTCTTTGGCTCAGTATAGATAGAGAAGTGTAGATATATTTTCACGCTGGAGACCGGTGTTTGATTCCTGGTCAGGACACTAGACAGGAATGTGTATTTTTCTCTGTACTTCCACATATTTATTCATTTAATGTATAACAGTACCCTGCGTACTTAAAAAATAAGAAAGAAATTAGAGATAAGAAATTAACTTGCATGAAATTATAATTTCTTTTACAGTAAAACAAGTGGTTCCAGAAGTGCCCCCAATACAAGACCACAGACCTGGGCCTGTTCCTCCAGCTCCCCGTAGAAGTTTACCCAATGTCCCGTTTCCTACCCCTCAGAGGCCTCTACCAGACCCGAACTCGGAGAATCCAGCAATGATCAGGAGCACACAACTAGAAATCTCCAATAAAACTCTCGGAGAGGTAAATATACTAAAACATAGTGATCGTAAAAACCTCTGATTATATTTCAATATGCTCTAATTTTTGAATAGTTAACATGATTCAATTCTAAAAATAATCTATATTACTTCATCTGTTTGACAATAGACTATAATTAATATTTCTTTGTTTTCATACCAAATCTGGCTTTCTGATTGGCCAGGCGGATTCACACAGTTTGAAAACTATTTTTTTTTTTTTTTTGATACCCCGATAAAATTAAAAAATAGTGACATCAATGCTTAAAAGTGCTACTGACTTTTGCTTTTACATTAATGTTTAGAAGATATTTTAAGTCTATTTTGAGTGAATTTTGCTCTTATTATATCATTTGTAAAAGATAGAATGTAAAAGTGCCAAGAATTTATACAATTATGAACGTGTGTGCTGGTGAATATGATATTACATGAACTAGAAATAGTTATGTTGACCGAGACAGTGTTTTGTTTACCACAGGGACACTACGGGAAAGTGATGCTGGGCTACTTAAGGTTCCAAGAACGGCGTATACAGATAGCAGCCAAGTGTCTTAAGGGAAAGGACTACAGATCGGTACTGGAGAGTCAGGAATTCAAACGAGAAGCGAAAATGATGGAGGAATTGCGTCACCCCAACATTGTCCGTTTCTTCGGCATTTGTAACGATAGTAAGTTCTAGAGCTCTTTTTGTTCATAAGCTTTATCTTCAGATGATAACATTTCTATAGTTTTATATAGAGACAAAGTTTAAAGTTTTGCTTATATTTCAATTAATAAAAGTTATGTGATAAATAGAACTTACACTCGTGACTAAAGGCTCGTGGCATATCAAATTATTGGACTTATCACATAGTCACCCATGTAAGATCCTCTCTATCTGTCCATACCAAATTATTTATCTGTCAATATAAGATACCTCAATCCATCAATATGATTTCTTTAAACATCTGACAGAACTACTTCTAACTTGATCCAATTTTTTTTCTGATCAAAACAAAACATTGCAAAGATCAAATACTTAAGTTCCTGCTTCACTAAAACTGGTTTTAATTTTTATGTTGACCTGAAGATTGATATACTTTTATAAATTGTGTATTTCAGAGATCGTCATGGAGTATGTAGATAATGGGTCAATGAGTTGTTTCCTGAGAAAACAACAGGAAAAGAACCAGTGCCTCTCGCCAGACAAACTGATGGATATAATGTTGGACATCGCAGAGGTATGGTACTTTTTCAACTCATGCTTTTCTCTATTCTACAAAGTGTCTCCTTTGTCTGATTCGTATAATGCTATGCCTTAATCAGTCAGTATGACATTTTAATAGGTCACCTGAGACAAAGTCTCAAGTGACCTATTCTAATCCCCTTTTGTCCGTAGTATGTCCGTAAACAATTGACATTTTCAACTTCTCCAAAACTGCTGAAGCAATTTCAATGAAATCTTGCACAAACCTTCTAAGGCATAAGGTGAATCAAAATTGTGAATTATATGACCCCCAACACCCAGGGGGCTGTGGAAGGGGCCAAAAGGGGTAAAATTGACTAAAATTTCAAATCTTTTTCTCCACTCACAGATGTGGTAGAATCAAATACTCTTCATAGATAGAAAGATCCTTTACAAAATTATGAATTATATGACCCTGGGGTCTCTCGTCTCCTTTACAAAGTTATAGATTATATGACCCTGGGGTCTCTCGTCTCCTTTACAAAATTATGAATTATATGACCCTGGGGTCTCTCGTCTCCTTTACAAAGTTATAGATTATATGACCCTGGGGTCTCTCGTTTCCTTTACAAAGTTATAGATTATATGACCCTGGGGTCTCTCGTTTCCACCTTCTGAACATTATATGGTCATATGTAATGGCAAATGAGTCAAATGTTGTCAGAATTATCAGTATGAGATGGCCATTGAATCCTATTAACAAATTTTCCATGACTTACTCCCAGGGGCCTTAGGGATGGGGTCAAATGGGCTTAAACTTCAGAAATCTTCTTCTGAAATCCTGGAGAATCAAATACTTTTCATAGATGGAAAGGTCTTAAGTTCCTTTACAAAATTGTGAAATATATGACACTGGGGTCTGTTTATTAGCCAGAGATATAGCATTTTAACATCCATACCTGTCCTCACTGACCCCCTGGGGGACCAGAGGGGCGGGGCCAAATAGGGTCAAAATGACTAAAATTCTCAGGTTTGATGGAAGCAATGCTATTCATAGATCAAAAAATCAAATCTATAAAATCACTGACCGACTTCAAGGGCCAGTATATAGTGTTTATATGTCTTTGTTTCTTTCTATATTCAACTCAGATGACTGTTAAGGCCTATAGGCCTCATGTTTGTTTCTATGACATCATTTATTTAGATATTACATCTATATATGTTACCATGTTATGGCCATATATATATATACATGTATATATATATATGTATTCTAAATAATTCAATTTATTTATGTATATATATAAATTAATAAATATAATATTATTTCTAATATTATATATAAATATAATATTGAATTATATTTCTTATATTACTTATAATTATTTTTTCTATATATATATAGAATCAGAAAAGTATAGATTGTGAAATAAAATCTTTGTTGAAATTAAATCGATGTGAAATTAAGTTTATTTTCAGTATGTCTCAAACTAACATTTGTAGTTCTCTGTATTCTCTAACCATTCTAAACATGATTTAAACCATTCTAATTTAATGTTTTGATAATTTGAGTTCAGTTTTGGCTCTATGATTTTACAGGGAATGAAATACATGTCAGAAAAACGAATCATTCACTCGGATCTTGCTGGCAGAAACATTCTAATGACCATAGGTCTACGTGCTAAGATCTCTGACTTTGGACTGGCAAGGAACTTAAATGACAAAGAATACTATCGCCGTTCAAGGGAAAAGGAACTGCCAGCATCTTGGTGAGAAAACAATATTTAGTGTGAAAGTTGTGCATAGTTCTGTTTTTGTATTTTATTAATTTGATCTATAATCACAGCACTCATAAATCTATCATGCTTTATTCTGTAATTTTGCATATTACAGGGTTATCTGCCCTTGTAGGTAGGTATTGATTGTGACATCATGTGTTTGCGAAGGTCACATTCAAAGTTTCCTATGAAAATGACATGAGTTTTGCTGACAAAATAATGATATCACAATAGATACCTAATTCCTGCAAGGGAGGCAACTCTATGATATGCTAAGATGGAATAACAGAGATCAGTATATCAAGTATAACTTAATGATCCTGACTTATTGTTTACATACATGGGTGTTAAGCTGTACCTGATTCTCCGGACACTATTCTATCTTTGCATATTTCAGAGTTATTTCCCTTGCGGATAGGTATCCATTATGACGTCATTATTTTTTCTCAGAAAAATATGATGTTGGTTACGCTTGCAAACATGTGACGTTACAATCAATACCTACCCGCAAGGACAGATTACTCTGTAATATGCATATACAAAAGTAGTGTGTGATTGACTGTGAATCTATTGCTAGGTAATTATTTGTCCTGATTTTCGTTATTCACATCAGCCTGTGCAATATTTTTGCATGTGTCACTGGTGTAATATGACCTGGAGTGATTTTCATTGGCTGAAAATTCATTGTGGCGTCAGACAGAAACAATAAAATGACGTCATGAAAAATTATGTGAAGTCAGGATTACAAGGAGAGGGGGACAAAATGCCTGCCACCACTGGATTTTCGAAAAATACATTTTGGCGTGAAACTTTTTGTTATTAGGTTTTTGTAGTTATGTGATAAAAAGTATCTTAAATTTATGTTTATTTCATATGAGCCAAGGCTTGCAAAAATAAAAACTTCCTAGACTTGTTTCATAAAATCTCATGAAATGAACACTCATGTAAGATCCTATATATATCGAGTGAACATTTAATGAACTTACACACAAATAACTATGTGAAATTCTTGTTAAATAGACTATTTATCCACTGTTTGTTGATATAGGTGTTCCCCTGAGGGACTGATGCACTTGAAATTCACCACCCCTGGCGATGTGTGGAGTTATGGAGTGGTATTGTGGGAAGCGTTTACTCACGGCAAACGTCCGTCCTACGGCAAGGACTTAAAAGACCTAACACAACGACTTGTGGATGGGACCCGACTGGAGAGTCCAGAAGGATGTCCGGAACAGGTCAGGAACCTTATGATGTGGTGCTGGAAATATGAACCAAGGGAACGGCCAACTTTTCAGGAGATTCAGAAGGAGTGCACGTAAGCATGGATTATCTCCCTTTAATTTACTGTGGCGATTGCCTTTTCTATGGAAATTAAGAATGTGTGCATGTAAACAAGGGTTATCTCCCTTTAATTTACTGTGGCGATTGCCTTTTCTATGGAAATTAAGAATGTGTGCATGTAAACAAGGGTTATCACCCTTTAATTTACTGTGGCGATTACCTTTTCTATGGAGATTAAGAATTAGTGCATGTAAGCAAGGGTTATCTCCCTTTAATATATTGTGGCGATTACCTTTTCTATGGAAGAAATGCTGCCTTCTTATTTTCTATTTGATGTATTTACTCTATTTAACATATTTTCATGCTTTTAAAAATTGTATAAAAACAAATTAATCTATAAAACTCAGGTCATATCAAACTATTACATAATGTTTAAACTTTGTATTGATGCAAAAATATGTATCATATGTATCATGTTTTAAAAGAATATATTTAAAGTGGTTAGCAATGGGGAAATGCCTAAATACCACAGGTCCCTCTGCCTGTCAACAAGACAAATGAGGAGTTTCCGATCCCTATGTATATATGCTTCTGACTATACCATTCCATTTTTTCAGTGAAATTCTACAGGTGCTTCGACCTGAGGAAACACAATTGAAATCTGTTTTACAAGAAGATCAAGTTACAAAACAACAACAAATCTCTGTGATTATCGCCCCTGCTTTCCAAACTGTTACTACCCCTGCCAACCGAGGAGTTATCTCCCCTGAAATAACCTCTCCTGGCAGTCCAATGGATTCACACTCAGACAGATTACCCAGGAGTCCGAGAGATAAATTAGATTTTCTTATTTCCAAGAAGGATTTACATGTCTATAGGGACAAAGTTTTGGGGCAGGTGAGTAAATTATGAGCAGTTTTACAGGTCACCTGCAAAAAGTTTGCTAAACAGATTTTCTTGCTTTGACATATAAAGGCATGTCATTAAATCAGGTGGCAGGTAAACATGATGTGTTTTCTATGTGTGAATCCCCATATATGATAACATTAGTATGGCTTATTTTATCTCATGAAAGTCAAGATGCCATGGATTTCTATTAAGAATAGATAAATATACAATGTATATAGATAATAAGTAAGCAAAAAAGTATAGTGTTAATCTATGTAATCATGTTAAAAGTGCTCAATATGCAAATCAGAATAATGTTACTATATTTAAATGATGATGCTACACTGCTGACGAATGACATTTTCTCTATAAATAACAGGATCAGACAAACTAGTGTTTTCCTTAGTTACAATAATTACTTACTGTACACCATAACCAGCATTGAAAAGTTTGAGCTTCTTATTTTACTTTATTACAAAAATATTGAAAATAATTAATTATGTCCCGAAAAAAATCCATGGCACTATGCCCTATCTGAAATGAAGGACTGATTGTGTATCTACCAAAGGCAAAACAAGTTCACTTAATTTTACTTTTATTTTAATTAGACATACATATTATATACATTTACATGAATATAAACCGATTCTAGTTAAAAGTATGATAACCAATTATGCTCTGTCGGTGATGGAAAATCTTTAATGAAATAAATTTTCATTGACTTTCACTTCAGGGCGAGTTTGGTTCCGTATTCAAAGGGCTATACAAGCAGGAGGAGGTCGCCATTAAAGTAATTGCAGAAAGCTACTTCAACCGACGCAACGAGGAACTCTTTTGGGATGAGGTAGATGTCTTTGGAACGGCATCTCATCCTAATATCGTCACTTTTAAAGGATTTGTCCGAGATTGTAAGTGTTTTAGACTTTCATCATTTCACACTTTATTCCACCTGTATTGGGGGGTGCCGAGTGGTTAAGAAAATATGTCTGGACAAATAACAATTCCTCCATTTCTGGGACACAAATACGAATCCCATGTAGGCATTTGCCAAGTACTGACTGCTGGTCTGTGTTTATAGCTTACTTGGCTAAATGTCACGGCGCAGCGTCCATCATCCATCATAGTTGTTTGTCCGTCAACATTTCTTTTAATCTCTAATAGCCAAAGAGTTCTGCATGCCATGTAACCAAATTTGCCCAGAACATCCTTGTAGTAAGGGTAACAGAGTTTGTATTAATCTTGACTCTTGGGCACAAGGAGTGGGGGAGAGGGGTGGGGCACAACAATAAATTAGAAGTAAATCTTTGAGGAAATAAACACCAAACATGTATTAAGAACATTTCTCAGTACAACAAATTAAACCATGTGAGCAATACAGGCCTCTCTGGGCCTCTAGTTTCTCTGAGCATTGCGTCATTACTCCACCTATTGAGCCTGTGATGTTCTTAAATGTCCCTAGCTATCAACAGAATATTAACTAATGAAACCATAAACCACGTCATTGTATGTCTGTATGTTTGCCTGGCCCAGTTTACTTCTATGTTACATAAGTGGAATTAGTATCCCCATAGGATATGTATCTAGATGCAAATCTTATGCATAGAATACATATCCAGGTACTAGAACAGGCCGTAGGATAAGTATCCAGATACAAATCCTATTCATAGGAGTATGTATTGGGTAATAAAACATAGCTGAAGAGAAAATGTTCCATCTGTGGATTTTTTTTGATGGTTGAAGAATAGGATTCAAACATATAATTGCAAAGAACTTCACCAGTAAGCAAACATGTTTACATGTGTATTATACAGTTAACAGGTAACACAAACACTGTAAATCAACTTTCTTTTGTGCGAGATTTACTTTCACCAATTTCGCAAGTTAATTGAATAACAGTTAATTTGAAAAAAAATTTCTCTGCAAATTATCATTTTCATCATTTACACTGATAGAAAATTCCAATTTCCATTCAATTTTCAAATTCGCAAATTTTTTTTACATTATGTTTTGTGTTGTTTAGATATATACATACACGATTAGACACCAATTATTGTTCAAATGATGAATATCATTTATTCTCTGTCGGCAGTGGAGCATCTTTAATATTCGCAAACTTATTTTGAAATGGAAATTGCAAAATTTAATAACAGAAAAAGACAGTTTATTGACCTGACTTGCTCTATGTATTTCCAGCTCACATGCTCGTGATGGAGTTTGTTCCCAAAGGCTCCTTGTCTGAGTATCTGTCCAAGTGTAAATCAGGCCGAGCCTCACTCTCACTATGTCAGAACCTCGGAATCATGAACGACATTGCCTCGGTAAGTCTTCGGTGACCAGAATTTCACAATGGCCTTAGGCTGGAAAATTGGCCTAACCAATAAGATCTCTCGTAAACAGTATTTGTATAACATTATCTGGGATTTGCTATATCCAACCTTGAGACTGTTTTATAATCTTGGGAAATGAGTCTATTTTTATTTGTGAGAGGAGTAAATTGCAAGAATAAGGTTGCTATTCCTTTGCCTCTTGTTAGTTATGTATTTTCAAGAGAGAAAATCTGGAGTGGTACAAAATATATGCTTATTACAATCAAATATTTATAGTAAGGATAGCGTTGTCCTAAAAGATAATTTCATGATTCCATTAACATTGCAACAAAAAGTTGATTTGTGAAATGAGAAGTACGATAGAATAATACCATTATTTATATATTAACATAAGACACATATGCTAATTCCAGGGAATGAAATACCTTGCCCAGAAGAGAATCATTCATTGTGATTTGGCTGCCAGAAACATTCTACTAATGGACAATATGATGGCCAAAATATCCGACTTCGGACTCTCCAAGGCGATTCAACAGGACAAGGATTACTATCGCCGTGGCAACGAGAAAAAGATGCCATGCTGGTGGTTAGTATCATATGTTACTATATAGACCTGTGTCTGGATAAATTAGGAAACATGGTTTTATGCCACACAATGAAATAGGGATGGGATTTCTGAAGGTGTCTGTTTAACTACATAATTTAAAGTCTGTGGTCTTACCCAAAAAGAACTGAAAGTCTTGATTTAAAGTCATCTAACTTGAAGGGTCGTGATAACCTATTGTCATCATGCATTGTCCGTCATCTTCAGCCGTGACCTGTAGTACTTGGCTTCCGCTATGCACAAACAAAATGACTTCTCAATAACTGAAAATTGCAGGGTAGTGATATTTGGCCTAGTTTAGCATGCTGGGATGAAGAGTTACCATGCTTGTTCAATTGAATGACCTTGACCTCCATTCAAGGTCAGGGGTCAAAAATGCTAATTTTTTAAAACAACTTTCTTGTGAATAACTAAGAGCCCTAGAGACCTGATATTGGGCTTGTGACATGCTGGGATGAAGGGCTATTGAGTTTGTTCAGACAAATGACCTCGACCATCATTTAAGTTCACAACTGCCAAATACAGTGTATAGAATTTCTAGTATACAATCCTTGTATTGTTAGTTTAAAAAAGTCTATTTGATTCCTTTTGTATTGATGCAAAGTTGTTTTGCCTTCTGTCTACTTTGACTGTGCTGTATTGTGTCAATAGTCAGATAACCGTTAATTAGGCCCATAGGCCACTAATTTTACTTAGCAATCATGAGTTAATATTGTGAAGTATGAAAGAACAATAGCAATCATGAGTTAATATTGTGAAGTATGAAAGAACAATATATTTTCCATGTCTTGTTCACTACTCTCCTTTTGCATATTACAGAGTTATCTGCCCTTGTGGTTAGGTATTGATTGTAACATAATGTGTTTATGAGTGTAAAGTAATAAATTAATTTGCTCACAAAATGATGATGTCACAATGGTTGTCTACCCACAAGGGAGATAACTCTGTAGTATACAAACACAGAATACTGCAGGGTCCCTCCATAAATGATTGAATATCAATCAAAATTTAAAATCTGGTATATATTTCATTTATACAGGTGTGCCCCAGAAGTTCTCCTAAAGCAGCGCCTGTCACATGAGAGTGACGTGTGGAGTTACGGAATTGTCGCCTGGGAAATCTTCACCCTCGGAGAAATCCCAAACATTTGTGAGGTCGGAGGCAAAGACATACAGAACCTGATAACCATTGGCCTGGCTCACATGGAGAAAGGGTTCCGACTGAAGAAGGAGAAGACAAAGAATTGTCCAGACGACGTGTATCAGCTGATGATGGATTGTTGGGCGTGGGAGGCCAAAGATCGACCTCAGTTCACAACTCTACATGAAAAGTGTTTGTAAGTCTCTACAGAATCGTGTTGTGTTGTCCATACAATAAAATGGATGTGGGGTTGGGTTGGGCTGGGTTATACATAACCTTACCTTTACATTGTACATAGAAACATCTTAAAGAAGGTGCTAGCTTATTGTTAGAGTTATTTCCCTTTGAATTAATTAAGATATTTTTTAACCCTAAGTTATACACAAAAAACATTTTGAAGAAGAACTGTTAGAGTTATTTCCCCTAAAATCAGTTGGACGTTTGTATCCATTTGATCAGTTCTAAAATGATCTTGAAATTCTCTTTTACCGAAATTACTGGATAACAGTTTATTGTGTCTAAAAAATACACGATATGCCTCTGCATTAATATGAAAGTTGTACATTGTATTTCAAAAACTGAATATTGCATTTGTTCATATTTCTCCTTTACATGTAAATAGATTTTGCAACTCTAATATTTTGGAAATTCAAATATAGATCATAGTTCCAAAGATGTCTTTGATGATTTTATCAGCATACTACCTATAGCAGTTTAAGCATGCTCAATGCATGTACCATGTAACCATGGTAATGTACCAGAGTTACTTACCTTCACTGTCAATCAGCACCGACATAATGAAGGGAAGTAACTCTGATACATCTACTGTAAACAACTTATTTTCTTGACGAATTAGTTTTATGATTTTTTTTTTTATCATTAGTGAAATCTGCGAAAGAACTAAGTATGATTTAGGATGTACTAAATATGTCAAATCAAACAATTTAAATACTAAATAACAGTTTTGAAAATTTGACGAATTTTGAGGGCCAAAAAGAGCGCAGACCATATATAGTCCTTTAAAAACATGCTAAAATAAGTTGGTTTAGTGTAACTGCCATATTGTAAATGAATATTAAATGTTCTCTGAAACAAGTTTAACTTACACCCCTGATTTGGACTAGACCAATCTATTATGAAATTACAGGGGCGAATGGGTTAACTTGTATGGTGATATATTTTGTATTTCTGTGATTTTTTTCTTACAGAGCTTTACTGGATAAATATGGGAGAGCACTTCAACAGTAGACACAGAAAATAGGACATTAACTCGTTCACCTGACGACACATTTACACTATCCTGATTCAAAGGCTGGAACAGTTCATTATAAAATTTCAGGGATGACTGGGTTAATGTGTTATATAACCGACATTTTCAAAACGTGGCAAACGCTGGATCATGTGGATTGAGATTCGAGTTGTTGACAGTGATAACGGATTAAGAGATTGGATCATGTTGATTGAGATTCGAGTTGTTGACAGTGATAACGGATTAAGAGATTGGATCATGTGGATTGAGATTCGAGTTGTTGACAGTGATAACGGATTAAGAGATTGGATCTTGTGGATTGAAATTCGAGTTGTTGACAGAGATAACGGATTAAGAGATTGGATCTTGTGGATTGAGATTCGAGTTGTTGACAGAGATAACGGATTAAGAAATTAGATCATGTGGATTGAGATACGAGTTGTTGATAAAGTGATAACGGATTAAGAGATTGAAATTCTCAGCAGGCGGACACCAAAGTTATTAATCTGTTAATATTGAGCTGCAGATGTGAAAAGTACCTGCGGAATCGATCATTCCATTCTGGGGCCTCGAATAGATTATATTACTCGTTTCACACATTTTTTGCTAGTCAGGTGTTGAACACGCAGATAATTTAGTATGGCTTACTAACAATAGTGCTGTGACTCTACAGAAACGGAGTCTCATTTTATAGTAAAAACCCATACATAATTGTAGATGGTTGTTATTCAATTCAATTCTTTTATTACCATGAGCCTTTCTGCTCATCGGTTTGAAACAAACATATATACAAACACAATACACAAAATCCACACTTACATCCATTCAAAAACACCCGCTCTCTCGACATACTTACATACGCACTGACACACAAACAACTCTCGTAAGTATAAATAAGACTAGTGTAGAGGGATAAAGCTAAATTTAACTTATAAAATGTTTTTTTTTCTTTTTTTATTACTTAATTTAATATGTTTTGCTAAATTTGATAACTCTGTGCTGTTCTCTGTTTCTAAAAGTCGAATTAATTTGTACATACTCAGTCTAATGAAAAATATTTCTTAATAAAATGCTTTCTTAAAGCTAAATAATATTCACATTTTATAATAAAATGAAATTCATCTTCAATGTCCTCACTGTTATTGACAGGCAGTCATTTCAGATGAAAAGTGGTGATTGATTGAGAAAAAAAAAACTTCTCAGCAGGTCAAAACCAAGTTTGTCAACCAAACCAGTGTAACAGTCTTCATTGCCTTCTCCTAAGAATTTAAACACCAATTAACATGTTCTGATTATTAACACATATACAGGACTTTGTATATCCATACGATATCTACCTGGATACAAATACTTATATCATGTATGACACAGGTAGATGTGAAGAAACAATTCATGTTGCTGATATGTAGTTTTTGTAGTGCTACATTTGTATGAACAGTACAGTTTTATACGGTCAGGATCAGGCTACAAACGAACGACAGATGTAATATATGCTTGCAAAGGTTTTATTTAAGTTTATTCAATAAAAATAAATTATTTTATTTGAAATTGATATAATATTTATTATGCTTCACATTTTTTCACAGTATTGTATATCATCTGATGATGTTAAGAGTATTAGTAATACTGGTACCCATGTAACAGGAATCACTGTGTGTAAAGTCACATACTTTATGGAACAAAGCCATATAAGGAATAGATATCATTGTCACATCATATACATACTTAATGGAACAAAGCCATATAAGGAATAGATATCATTGTCACATCATACACATTCTTTATGGAACAAAGCCAAAAAGTAATAGATATCATTGTCACATCATATACATACTTAATGGAACAAAGCCATATAAGTAATAGATATCATTGTCACATCATACACATTCTTTATGGAACAAAGCCATATAAGTAATAGATATCATTGTCACATCATATACATACTTAATGGAACAAAGCCATATAAGGAATATATATCATTGTCACATCATATACATACTTAATGGAACAAAGCCATATAAGGAATAGGTATCATTGTCACATCATACACATTCTTTATGGAACAAAGCCATATAAGTAATAGATATCATTGTCACATCAGTTGTATCAATGTACACCCAACACATTGCCCATGGACCATTTTATACGATTTTAAAAGGAAAAGGTATCGCTATTTCCAACGTTAGTAATCTGTTTCTTTAGACTTCCTAGAAATATGATTTTTGGCCGCTAAAGCGCAGGTGTGGTAGATTTTTTTTTTTTTTTTTTTTTTTTTGTGCGTGTCGGGGAGCTTTCCACCTTTCGCAATATATACGTATACTTAGTAGAATGTGATTTAACCGATTTTTTATCTAGACCTCTTAAACGTGTAAACATGGTCTATGGGTTCTTTGGTTGGTCCATATTGAAATGAATTGTATCTTTTTCAATTATCCTTGTGGTTACGCTAGGAATTGAGGACGGCGGTACAAGATGTCCGACTCTATGGCATATTTACAGCAAATTTTGCCGTTAAAATTCTCCCAAAATAGTTTTTGTTGGTATGCAATAAAAAAATTCATAAATTCAAAAGTTTTCAAGAGTAAAAACTCTTTAATTCCACATCAAAGGATTGGAGAGACCTATAGGCATTGTAATTATGGGCATAAAAACAGTATACGAAATCATGTACATATCAGATGCAGGTACACACATCTCATTCGTATAATAAAAATGTACCTAATTAGTATAATAGTATATATGCATTGGTCAGTGTGACCGAGTGGACAGCGGCAAACTATTGTTTTAAAGGTGAACTGGACAAATGTAATTAATGCCACAGCTAGGGATCTGATAATTATTTACAGTTTATAGATTTATGCACATTAATTATGATGTAATCGTGGACCCACAAGAGTACCCAAACACCATTTTAGACGTTTTAGGGGTCTATATCCTATGCTACATTGTACTCTGTGTGTTTAATGTAGAATAGGATTTTTACTGATTTTTTTTTTATTTACGTCCCTAAAACATCTAAAAATAGTCTATGGGCATTCTGGTGGGGCCATAATTATAGAAACTGTAACTAATTCTCAGATCCCTGTGCTTAATACGTTACGGTTGGATTCTATTACGCATGGAGATGCCATCATATAAATACCAAACCGTTGCAATCTCAAACTCCAAACCGTACACTTTTTCGCAATATCATCGATCAAAACCGTTGCGCAAAGACTGACACAACGATGTAATCAATGGGTCAATCACTCTTTATTCTTCATCAAATATATGAACCTAATAATTTGTTTCTCAGTCAAATCTTGTGAATATCTTGAATAATAAGCAAGATATAGATGAAAACTTGAAGTTTTTGCTAGGAACTCGCATCAAGCTGTATGTAAGTGTCACAATTGTATGATAAATAGGAGTACTTTGCGTGAAATCACGATCTTAATACAAGGTAGGATATCTAATTAACACTTGAGCTAAATATCGGTCTGCAACACCATGCGCAATGTATTTAAACTCTTCAAGTTGGAACCTACCTGCTCGGTACTCGTATATCGAAGCGATACCGGAAACGGATCAAAACATCGTTGCCGTACTAGTTGCACTACAGTGATAACGGGTACACGCATTACTCGAGCACATGGCCTAAACGTAGGGTTGAATTACAGGTAGGCAAAGCAATGGTAACACTTCGGAGAAATATACAGCAATCTTCGGAAAGGTGTTTGATTTCCGTAGATTGCCAGAAATTTCTCCGAGATTTCCCCAATCCTGCGACTTGCTGGAACTTGGTAGTAAATAAAACAAAATGTAATCGTTCTCCCTGCGTATGTCACCTTTGTTTTAAATACACTCACTAACACATGTAACAAAAACACATATACATAGAGATTGGAAACTCCTTCTCTGTGTTTGATAACGGCGATTTTTAATCAGTATATATATATATATTCATATTTTTTTTATTGAAAAAATAAACATTTATTAAAAAAAGGAAGTGCATTGTCAGTTATTGATTTATACATTGTAAGTAAAAATATTGGGTTGTTCTTTCAAAACTCATATACACAGATGATTGGATTCTTTGTTGTTAATTGTGGCATGGTAAAACGTATGATACGTTTACATAATTCACGTGCATTCTTCCTACCAGCTGTAGACCTACATGTATGTCGATGATACACGTGTCTTCGGTATATATAAGTTTACCTTGTTTTGACACTGAATTATCAACTTTGAACGAGAGATAACCAAAGGAAAAATGCGAAAAAAGTGGATAAATTAAACCAAACCATTCAGAATACACTTTTATTTATAATTCTAACAGTTTTTTGATGTCCTGTATTATCACTGACATTTCTTGCCTTCAGCTTCCTTGGAGAATTAACCATAAACAGAATTCTAAACAGATTTCTTTCTTTGTTATTTGTGACTCACCAATGACGAATTTCATTTGGTATCAAACAACTTAATTTTCATAAAGCATAGGGAGGCTGTTATAGTCTAAATCTATCGGATAGATAAGATACATATTTTACTGTCTCTACAACAACTGCTTGTATGATAGATTTTACTCGGTTGTTCTACATCATTGGTTTGCCATTTTTATGTACATCGTTATTTTTTAATAATAATATAAAACAATTGTTGTGATAAAATGACAATGTAAGGTTATCACCTGTGTTCTAAAGGAAATAAATCTCACAAAAAGTTAGCTAATAATTTCATTGAAATGAAAACAGTTTTTCTGTATTGTGTATGTCTACTGTTTTGTGTTGTCGTACTCAGGGGATAAAAACCAGAGTATCTGTTGTGTATTTGGGTTGATCAATTAAGGATACAGGCCCGCTGATTGGTGACGACACCTCCGTCAGACATTATCGTCGCCGACTCACGCGCCAACATATTTATATTGATTTTAAATTGTGGTAGAAAACATTTTCAAACTTTAAAATGGACTTCGCAATTAAGATCTCCCTCCAGATTAAGGAAATAGAAGGCATTTAAGCTGAGACGTAGTTTCTGGATGAAACCGCTTGTATCTATAGAATCCTACACAGGAGTAACATTGTTTTCCATTATCGGTTCGTCAGTTACTTTTGTATTAACTAGTTACACATTATCTACTTTTGTTTTTTAACCAGTTACATATTATCTACATTTGTATTAACTAGTTACACATTATCTACATTTGTATTAACTAGTTACACATTATCTACATTTGTGTTAACTAGTTACACATTATCTACTTTTGTATATTTACTAGTTACACATTATCTACTTTTGTATTAACTAGTTACACATTATCTACTTTTGTATTAACTAGTTACACATTATCTACTTTTGTATTAACTTGTTACACATTATCTACTTTTGTTTTTTAACCAGTTACATATTATCTACATTTGTTTTAACTAGTTACACATTATCTACATTTGTATTAACTAGTTACACATTATCTACATTTGTATTAACTAGTTACACATTATCTACTTTTGCTTATTAACTAGTTACACATTATCTACTTTTGTTTATTAACTAGTTACACATTATCTACTTTTGTTTATTAACTAGTTACACATTATCTACTTTTGTATTAACTAGTTACACATTATCTACTTTTGTATTAACTAGTTACACATTATCTACATTTGTATTAACTAGTTACACATTATCTACTTTTGTATTAACTAGTTACACATTATCTACATTTGTTTATTAACTAGTTACACATTATCTACTTTTGTATTAACTAGTTACACATTATCTACATTTGTATTAACTAGTTACACATTATCTACTTTTGTATTAAGTAGTTACATATTATCTACTTTTGTATTAACTAGTTACACATTATCTACTTTTGAATTAACTAGTTACACATTATCTACTTTTGTTTATTTACTAGTTACACATTATCTACTTTTGTTTATTAGTTACACATTATCTACTTTTGAATTAACTAGTTACACATTATCTACTTTTGTTTATTTACTAGTTACACATTATCTACTTTTGTTTATTTACTAGTTACACATTATCTACTTTTGTTTATTTACTAGTTACACATTATCTACTTTTGTATTAACTTCTTACACATTTTCTACTTTTGTTTATTAACCAGTTACACATTATCTACATTTGTATTAACTAGTTACACATTATCTACATTTGTATTAACTAGTTACACATTATCTACTTTTGTATTAACTAGTTACACATTATCTACATTTGTTTATTGACTAGTTACACATTATCTACTTTTGTATTAACTAGTTACACATTATCTACATTTGTATTAACTAGTTACACATTATCTACTTTTGTATTAAGTAGTTACATATTATCTACTTTTGTATTAACTAGTTACACATTATCTACTTTTGAATTAACTAGTTACACATTATCTACTTTTGTTTATTTACTAGTTACACATTATCTACTTTTGTTTATTAGTTACACATTATCTACTTTTGAATTAACTAGTTACACATTATCTACTTTTGTTTATTTACTAGTTACACATTATCTACTTTTGTATATTTACTAGTTACACATTATCTACTTTTGTTTATTTACTAGTTACACATTATCTACTTTTGTATTAACTTCTTACACATTTTCTACTTTTGTTTATTAACCAGTTACACATTATCTGCATTTGTATTAACTAGTTACACATTATCTACATTTGCATTAACTAGTTACACATTATCTACTTTTGTATTAACTAGTTACACATTATCTACATTTGTATTAATTAGTTACACATTATCTACTTTTGTTTATTAACCAGTTACACATTATCTACATTTGTATTAACCAGTTACACATTATCTACATTTGTATTAACTAGTTACACATTATCTATTTTTGTTTATTTACTAGTTACACATTATCTACTTTTGTTTACTTACTAGTTACACATTATCTACATTTGTTTATTAGTTACACATTATCTACTTTTGTTTGTTTATTAGTTACACATTATCTACTTTTGTTTATTTACTAGTTACACATTATCTACTTTTGTTTATTTAGTTACACATTATCTACATTTGTTTATTAGTTACACATTATCTACTTTTGTTTATTAGTTACACATTATCTACATTTGTTTATTAGTTACACATTGTCTACATTTGTTTATTAGTTACACATTATCTACATTTGTTAATAGTTACACATTATCACCTTTTGTTTATTTACTAGTTACACATTATCTACTTTTGTATTAACTAGTTACACATTATCTACATTTGTTTATTAGTTACACATTATCTACGTTTGTATTAAGTAGTTACACATTATCTACTTTTGTATTAAGTAGTTACACATTATCTACTTTTGTATTAACTAGCTACACATTATCTACTTGTTTATTTACTAGCTACACATTATCTACTTTTGTTTATTTACTAGTTACTCATTATCTACATTTGTTTATTAGTTACACATTATCTACTTTTGTTTAATTAGTTACACATTATCTACATTTGTTTATTAGTTACACATTATCTACTTTTGTATTAAGTAGTTACACATTATCTACTTTTGTATTAACTAGTTACACATTATCTACTTTATTTATTTACTAGTTACACATTATCTACTTTTGTTTATTTATTAGTTACACATTATCTACTTTTGTTTATTTACTAGTTACACATTATCTACATTTGTTTATTAGTTACACATTATCTACATTTGTTTATTAGTTACACATTATCTACATTTGTTTATTAGTTACACATTATCTACTTTTGTATTAACTAGTTACACATTATCTACTTTTGTATTAACTAGTTACACATTATCTACATTTGTTTATTAACTAGTTACACATTATCTACATTTGTTTATTAGTTACACATTATCTACATTTGTTTATTTACTAGTTACACATTATCTACATTTGTTTATTAGTTACACATTATCTACATTTGTTTATTAGTTACACATTATCTACTTTTTTATAAATATTTTATAAACAACATGCAACCAAACAGATGTCTTAAGCAGAAATAAAGTCTTCCTTTTAGATTTGACAGGGTGATGCTGTTTCTACTATACCCGTGATATCCCACTGGCCCTGTATAGAGTCAAGGTCAAAAAGATGATGTTTTGTTTATCTTTGACTTAGCCAATGACACATGCTTTTCGAACATTTGTTTGCTTAACATATTCGTTTGGCTACTCAAAAACATAAGTATAAGATTTATTCTGGACCGTGGACCTCAGGATCATGACACAGACTTAGTCCAAAATTGTCTTGATTTTAGACTAAACCAATTAAAGATGACATTCCAAAAAGTTATCACCATTTATAATTAGCTGAGCTAACTTAAGTTTAAGATACTCTCAAGATTCTGAGGCCAATCAGTGCATGCTATAACGCAATCATCAAACAACATTAGTTGTGATTTCATTTTATTGCAATCAGACGGGAAACAACTCGGATTGTCTCACAACAAATTATCTTTTCAAAACATGCGTGGATTTATAACGTTTTTAAAATGATACATTCTACACTATAAATGTATTTCCATAAAAATAAATCAGTCTTACTTGTTTTTAACAATTTTTTAAAATCTAGCTGATGATGAGTTAAACGTCATACATCTCTAAAAATAAATATTCTATCAACACATAACTTTAATAATTGGTGATCTTTTCACTTCAAATGGTATTAATACGTCATGGTATTAAAATTCTACCTTTCTAAACTGTTTTTGTATCCCGTCCAGATTAACGTTCACATTGACATTCACAGAAGGGATAATGTTTCCTCTCGTTTCGGGCGTACACGTTCTACTTCCGGTAAATGTTGGACGTATGACGTCATTAGGCCACATAAAGTTGTTGGTATTATGATTGTTTCCATATCGTTCTTCTTTGGAGCGGAATGGTTCTGTCCCAAATACTGATGCCAAGTACCCTGTACTAACGCATGTTTTACTCATCGGCACATACCCTGAGTATAGTGTAGGCTGTGACGTCATCACTGAGTCCCCGGATGAATGACATGGTTTACACAGCATCCTTAATTCGTCATCACATTTGCGAACGCGCCTTCTTGCCTGTCGCCGCCGGAAGTCACCCCTACCGAAATCATCTATGTTTGCTGGATGAATCGCCCAATAACTTCCTTTCCCACTTTCACTCCGTCCGGATTTGATAAAACATTCGTTGAGAGAGAGATTGTGACGAATGCTATTCCTCCAACTCTTATCCTCCATCTTATAATGTGGATAATTCTTTGAGATCCAATCATAGATTTCCGATAACAACATTTGTTTAGAGGGTTCACTTTGTATCGCCATTGAAATCAAAGCAATATAAGACAAGTTTGGTTTCTTTGCTAAAGCAGTTCCATCTGTATGTTCGTTTGAATCTTCACATGTCTGAAATTTAGCAAATTTGTGATGTAGGTTTGATTCCGACTCTGCATCGAGTTTTCTTTTCTGAGTAGGACCGTCATTCATGATTCACGTCCGAAACAAACTCACCTTCCCCCGTCCAACAAGAGTTGTGTGGTGAAACAGTCATACCAAGTATATCATATATTCCAGTCCTTTGTTTATTGCAAAGTGAATACACAAAAACTCCGGAACTGTTATATACAAACGAAATCAGGACGATTTAATATAAAACTTTCTGTAGACGCAATGTATTAATAAGGATAACAGTACTATTATAATATATCAATGTATATTAAAATGACTTTCAACATTTCATTCAGACAAAAGTGTCAGCTATCCAAACTGCCAAACATAATAAGACGTATGTGTTACCAACACTCATACCGCACTCAATGAAACTGTTTAACGTCGCCATGATACATGTATATGTATGTGAATAGAAAGGTCACTCGGTACTTCTCGGCCGTTTTCGGAACAGATCAGTGAAACTAAGTTCTGCCGTTCTATCGTCTTTTTATGTACAGTATCATTAGGGTTATCAGAAAACATTAAATAGTCGTATTTTTAAAGTCAATATAGCTACAATTTTCATTAAAATTGTTTTAATCAAAGTAATATATAGACTTTGGCAATCACTGCCTTTGTACATCTTGAAAATATTTACGACATGTAATACACAACACAACAGTTCTTTGGAGACAATGTGCTACATAGTGTCGGTTAGAGTTGTAAAGACCAATATATTCAGATAATTGGGATTTGTGTCATCTCCGAATATCAGGTTTCTCATGAACATAAGTCGATTCACATAATAATCCTTTCTATGTATCCAGCAGTATAATGTCTCCGATACACTAATATTGCTCATTTTAGATTGAGTATATGCAGATGCTTTCCCTGACCGAGAAAATCAGTAAAACTAGAATAACAAAAACGCTTCCTTCAATGCAAAGTTTGATAATTGTGTACATGTCACGTGACGAAGTTCCATCATGACACTGAGATCGATCGGGTTCCTCGTCTCTCCTGATAACGTGAATGGCAGGATTGGTGAAAAGAAAGTGTCTAAATATGCATAAGGCTATTGATATGACAAACATTCCATCCGTATTTTCTTTATGAAAACATTTTTAATAATTACAAGACTGTTTGTATTTTTACCGCTATAATTATAAAAAAGAGAGTTGGATATATTATATTATAATAATTGTACATATTTCAAAACAATACATTTTAATAAACTGAGGAACGTAACAGTCATTATCAATTGTTTAAAGCATATCGTCCTACGACGAGCACAGGAACCCATTTTTTATGTTTCTTATAACAGATCAAACATGTAGTATATGAAGCTCAGCCATCCATACCGATACTCTAATTATCATATGGATGTGAGGACGGAATGTGTATTTACATATCATAATATTTCATACCGTGACAGTTATCCTCTGTAGACCCAAGGTTAACATCTGATTGGGTCATTCTACTTTCAATTTAGAATGTAAGCATATTGTAATTTCCTTTAACGAGACTTTAAATATTCCTTTGGATTGTAGTTTTACTTCCGATTTCTAGTTCCAATAACGACCTCTATTCTAGTCAGTAGCACAATTGAAAGCAGTATTACTTGTTTACATAGAAATATTTCCATTAAGTTCGGCTTGGGATAGTCACATTTTCCTTTCCTTGTCTATAGTATGAATATAAAATCATTGAAATTGGAAAGAAAACCACACACATTCATAATTTTAAATATCAAATCAAATTCTTTCATATTGTAGTATTGCCGTTTGGATGCGGCTAGGTTCAGGCGACAAATGAAAACGCAGTTTTCATATGTCAACAAAACTGTACCGAAGTGACAGTAGTTACCTACATTTGTAAATTGAAGCGTACCATGACTGTCAACAACAACTCGTAGCGGAGTCATATTTACTATTTACATATTTACTATTTACATATTTACTATTAACTGTTTTAGACCATCTAAATGAAGTACATAGATACGTTGAACTTAACAGATCGGAAAGAAAATAGTGAAACAAATTATGCAAAGATAAACTGCGATCTCCTGACAAAAAATTGGACATTGAAACATGAAAAGCACAAAAACTGGTGTCCGAACTGAGATAATGCCTCACAAACATGTTTATCTTCGGTATTTTGAATTTGTCGCAAACAACATGTGTATCTCAAAGGGCGCTGCCATTTTTCAATCCATATAACAACGATACGAGCTTTTTCATTGGTTGCTTATTACGTAAATGTAAGGGGGCAACTGCGGTGATCCAGCAGGTGGCGCAGTGCGGGAACCTACTTTTGACGCGACATCTGCCAAGGGTAGTATAGAGAAGATCAGACAAATACCCTTGGCTTGCGAAGTTTTTCATTTGATATCTTCTCGTGATACTACAGTGTATACTGTTTCACTGTGCTGCTATTTTATGTGTTTTGATTACCTGTTTCTATTCGTTAACAAAGATACTGCTATTTTGTGTGTTTTGATTGCCTTTTTCTATTCGTTAACAAAGATACTGCTATTTTGTGTGTTTTGATTACCTGTTTCTATTCGTTAACAAAGATACTGCTATTTCGTGTGTTTTGATTACCTGTTTCTATTCGTTAACAAAGATACTGCTATTTCGTGTGTTTTGATTACCTGTTTCTATTCGTTAACAAAGATACTGCTATTATACTTTATCTCGAACCTCTAGTTTAATGTTTGTACCAGATATACTTTATCTCGAACCTCCAGTTTGATGTGTGTACCAGATATACCTTATCCCGAACCTCAAGTTTGATGTTTGTACCAATTATACTTTATCTCGAACCTCTAGTTTAATGTTTGGATCACATATACTATAACCCGAACCTCCAGTTTGATGCGAAAATATAGCTCTCCAAATATGGCAATTTGTTTCTTTTTCTTATTTTTGTCCGTTGTTTGTGAGCTCGTAGGGCCTTTATCGTCTCATGTAGGGTGTTGATTTTTTGTAAATGTTAGCTTTAGCCTATTGTCTGTACAGGTTTTTAATTTCAAAGACATGAATTTGAAAATGGCGGAAATATAGACCTCCGAATATGGCGTTTCGTTCATTTTTTAACGTAAATTTTAGCGTAATTCATGAAAATTCAAAGGTGAAATGTTTTGAATTGGATGTGAAAGATCATGCTTTCAGACACATAAAATGACCAAGTTCAAGGTCATAAGATTCAAAATGGCGGAGATATAGGACATCGAAAATCGAATTTTTAGTTTATATTTGTCCTTGCCCGAGACGTTTTAGCGCCTTTAAACCTGTATGTACAGTGTTGATTTTTCATACCTATGTTGTATGAACTTTTGTCTTCAAAAGTTATTTATTTTAAAGGGGTTATATAGAAAAATGGCGAAAATATAGCTCTCCAAATATGGCAATTTGTTTCTTTTTCTTATTTTTGTCCGTTGTTTGTGAGCTCGTAGGGCCTTTATCGTCTCATGTAGGGTGTTGATTTTTTGTAAATGTTAGCTTTAGCCTATTGTCTGTACAGGTTTTTAATTTCAAAGACATGAATTTGAAAATGGCGGAAATATAGACCTCCGAATATGGCGTTTCGTTCATTTTTTAACGTAAATTTTAGCGTAATTCATGAAAATTCAAAGGTGAAATGTTTTGAATTGGATGTGAAAGATCATGCTTTCAGACACATAAAATGACCAAGTTCAAGGTCATAAGATTCAAAATGGCGGAGATATAGGACATCGAAAATCGAAATTTTAGTTTATATTTGTCCTTGCCCGAGACGTTTTAGCGCCTTTAAACCTGTATGTACAGTGTTGATTTTTCATACCTATGTTGTATGAACTTTTGTCTTCAAAAGTTATTTATTTTAAAGGGGTTATATAGAAAAATGGCGAAAATATAGCTCTCCAAATATGGCAATTTGTTTCTTTTTCTTATTTTTGTCCGTTGTTTGTGAGCTCGTAGGGCCTTTATCGTCTCATGTAGGGTGTTGATTTTTTGTAAATGTTAGCTTTAGCCTATTGTCTGTACAGGTTTTTAATTTCAAAGACATGAATTTGAAAATGGCGGAAATATAGACCTCCGAATATGGCGTTTCGTTCATTTTTTAACGTAAATTTTAGCGTAATTCATGAAAATTCAAAGGTGAAATGTTTTGAATTGGATGTGAAAGATCATGCTTTCAGACACATAAAATGACCAAGTTCAAGGTCATAAGATTCAAAATGGCGGAGATATAGGACATCGAAAATCGAAAATTTGGTTTTTATTTGTCCTTGCACGAGACGTTTCAGCGCCTTTAAACCTGTATGTACAGTGTTGATTTTTCATACCTGTGTTGTATGAACTTTTGTCTTCAAAAGTTATTTATTTTTAAGGGGTTATATAGAAAAATGGCGGAAATATAGCTCTCCAAATATGGCAATTTGTTTCATTTTCTTATTTTTTTCCGTTATTTGTGAGCTCGTAGGGCCTTTATCATCTCATGTAGAGTGTTGAATTTTTGTAAATGTTAGCTTTAGCCTATTGTCTTTAAAGGTTTTTAATTTCAAAGACATGAATTTGAAAATGGCGGAAATATAGACCTCCGAATATGGCGTTTCGTTCATTTTTTAACGTAAATTTTAGCGTAATTCATGAAAATTCAAAGGTGAAATGTTTTGAATTGGATGTGAAAATTCATGCTTTCAGATACATAAAATGACCAATTTCAATGTCATATGATTCAAAGTGGCGGAGGTATAGAACTTTCAGCGATTTTGAGTTGTGATTACATGATGTGGCATGTGGCCAAAGGGAGATAATCGGTATCTAATACTAAAACTCTAATCGTACGTGTTATTCCGCATTGGTTCAAGATCTTCATAAGAAAAGGAGAATTTTTGCACTTTTAAAAAACCTGAAATTCTAATGTTTTTACCTATTCATTATCAAAATTGATATTTTGAACATAAATCTCAATATGAATTTCATTTATATCACGGTTATCAAGGAATAATTACCTGTCAGAAAACATTTTTAATTTTGAAATTCATAATTAGCCAGCCAATCAGCGGCCGGGTTAAAATTTTGTCCTGGGCTTAACCTTCTATACACACGGGCCGTTTCGAAGGTCTTTCTTCATTTAGTTTTGAATACTTTTCGAGATGTTTTAAGTTCTACATGTACACGTATATATGAACAATGTACACATGTTTGCGTAAATACACGTACATGTGTAGCTACACCGCATACATGGGAGGCCGTCCTTACGTGACCCTAGCTGTTAATAGGACGTACATTTGAACAAACAAACAACAAAAGTAATGCACAAACCCAATAACTGACAGGTTTAAAAACCTTTTATGTGTGTGGCAGAGCTGTCACCTGTGACACCGGATGTTCAAACACAACCGGTTCAATTTGAGAAACTACCCGGCCGTTTTGAGATCACAGAACCAAATAAATTCCCATATAGAGGACCGTGTTAACGTTTGCTACTATTCAGTTTAAATGAAGTTATCAAAATTCTTTACAAATTTTACATCTACATGTATTGTCCGACCCACACATAAACCATTAACTGGTGTACCCTGAATATATCCAATCAGCAGGCTCCTATATATTCACCTCTCTATGAAATCTTGTGCCCAAAGGGGGATTCCCCTAAATCTGTTTTTCGGTTGGACCAGACTACTTTCGTAAGAAACGCTTTCTGATTAATATTGAGTGACATCGCCCGTTCGTTCAAGCAATCGTCCGTTCGCTAACATTACTTATATCATTACATAGGTGGAAATCCCGTGTTTTGATCGCGATCAAATCTAGTTATTATTCTTATTATTTCCACGAAACCATCTTAACACTTTTTCTCACGAACGGAACAAGGTACGGCGCTCAAATTTGGACACGTTATGTATGTACATGAGAGCTTGAAACGTAAGTTCGATTTTGTACGATAAGGTTCAAGGTCAAGGTCACAGACGTAAAAAACAAATTTTTCGGAACGAAGTTTAAACGCTCATTACTTCATTACCGTACGCTGTACATGGTTCACGTTTAGTTATTCAGACAGATCTTGACATTGCGCGTGCTTTTCCCATGCCATGTTATCAGAGATTATGTCAAGGTCAAGAGTTCGCTACGGGGTCAAACAAAGGTCAAAAACGAAATTTGTCACAGAAAAGTTTTGAATAGCGCATATGACAGATCATGCTCTCAGGAACATAAAATGACCAATTTCAAGGTCATATGATCTAAAATGGCGGAGATATAGGACATCAAAAATCGAATTTTTAGTTTATATTTGTCCTTGCCCGAGACGTTTTAGCGCCTTTAAACCTGTATGTACAGTGTTGATTTTTCATACCTATGTTGTATGAACTTTTGTCTTCAAAAGTTATTTATTTTAAAGGGGTTATATAGAAAAATGGCGAAAATATAGCTCTCCAAATATGGCAATTTGTTTCATTTTCTTATTTTTGTCCGTTGTTTGTGAGCTCGTAGGGCCTTTATCGTCTCATGTAGGGTGTTGATTTTTTGTAAATGTTAGCTTTAGCCTATTGTCTGTACAGGTTTTTAATTTCAAAGACATGAATTTGAAAATGGCGGAAATATAGACCTCCGAATATGGCGTTTCGTTCATTTTTTAACGTAAATTTTAGCGTAATTCATGAAAATTCAAAGGTGAAATGTTTTGAATTGGATGTGAAAGATCATGCTTTCAGACACATAAAATGACCAAGTTCAAGGTCATAAGATTCAAAATGGCGGAGATATAGGACATCGAAAATCGAATTTTTAGTTTATATTTGTCCTTGCCCGAGACGTTTCAGCGCCTTTAAACCTGTATGTACAGTGTTGATTTTTCATACCTATGTTGTATGAACTTTTGTCTTCAAAAGTTATTTATTTTTAAGGGGTTATATAGAAAAATGGCGGAAATATAGCTCTCCAAATATGGCAATTTGTTTCTTTTTCTTATTTTTGTCCGTTATTTGTGAGCTCGTAGGGCCTTTATCGTCTCATGTAGGGTGTTGATTTTTTGTAAATGTTAGCTTTAGCCTATTGTCTGTACAGGTTTTTAATTTCAAAGACATGAATTTGAAAATGGCGGAAATATAGACCTCCGAATATGGCGTTTCGTTCATTTTTTAACGTAAATTTTAGCGTAATTCATGAAAATTCAAAGGTGAAATGTTTTGAATTGGATGTGAAAGATCATGCTTTCAGACACATAAAATGACCAAGTTCAAGGTCATAAGATTCAAAATGGCGGAGATATAGGACATCGAAAATCGAAATTTTAGTTTATATTTGTCCTTGCCCGAGACGTTTCAGCGCCTTTAAACCTGTATGTACAGTGTTGATTTTTCATACCTATGTTGTATGAACTTTTGTCTTCAAAAGTTAATTATTTTTAAGGGGTTATATAGAAAAATGGCGGAAATATAGCTCTCCAAATATGGCAATTTGTTTCTTTTTCTTATTTTTGTCCGTTATTTGTGAGCTCGTAGGGCCTTTATCATCTCATGTAGAGTGTTGATTTTTTGTAAATGTAAGCTTTAGCCTATTGTCTGTACAGGTTTTTAATTTCAAAGACATGAATATGAAAATGGCGGAAATATAGCCCTCCGAATATGGCGTTTCGTTCATTTTTTAACGTAAATTTTAGCGTAATTCATGAAAATTCAAAGAGAAATGTTTTGAATTGGATGTGAAAGATCATGCTTTCAGACACATAAAATGACCAAGTTCAAGGTCATAAGATTCAAAATGGCGGAGATATAGGACATCGAAAATCGAAATTTTAGTTTATATTTGTCCTTGCACGAGACGTTTCAGCGCCTTTAAACCTGTAGTACAGTGTTGATTTTTCATACCTATGTTGTATGAACTTTTGTCTTCAAAAGTTATTTATTTTTAAGGGGTTATATAGAAAAATGGCGGAAATATAGCTCTCCAAATATGGCAATTTGTTTCATTTTCTTATTTTTTTCCGTTATTTGTGAGGCTCGTAGGGCCTTTATCATCTCATGTAGAGTGTTGAATTTTTGTAAATGTTAGCTTTAGCCTATTGTCTGTACAGGTTTTTAATTTCAAAGACATGAATTTGAAAATGGCGGAAATATAGACCTCCGAATATGGCGTTTCGTTCATTTTTTAACGTAAATTTTAGCGTAATTCATGAAAATTCAAAGGTGAAATGTTTTGAATTGGATGTGAAAATTCATGCTTTCAGATACATAAAATGACCAATTTCAATGTCATATGATTCAAAGTGGCGGAGGTATAGAACTTTCAGCGATTTTGAGTTGTGATTACATGATGTGGCATGTGGCCAAAGGGAGATAATCGGTATCTAATACTAAAACTCTAATCGTACGTGTTATTCCGCATTGGTTCAAGATCTTTATAAGAAATGGAGAATTTTTGCACTTTAAAAAAACCTGAAATTCTAATGTGTTTACCTATTCATTATCAAAATTGATATTTTGAACCTAAATCTCAATCTGAATTTCCAAATTTATATCACGGTTATCAAGGAATAATTACCTGTCAGAAAACATTTTTGATTTTGAAATTCAGAATCAAACAATCCAATCAGCGGCCGGGTTAAAATTCTGTCCTGGGCTCAATCTTATATACACACGGGCCGTTTCGAAGGTCTTTTTTCATTTAGTTTTGAATACTTTTCGAGATGTTTTAAGTTCTACATGTACACGTATATATGAACAATGTACACATGTTTGCGTAAATACACGTACATGTGTAGCTACACCGCATACATGGGAGGCCGTCCTTACGTGACCCTAGCTGTTAATAGGACGTACATTTGAACAAACAAACAACAAAAGTAATGCACAAACATAATAACTGACAGGTTTAAAAACCTTTTATGTGTGTGGCAGAGCCGTCACCTGTGACACCGGATGTTCAAACACAACCGGTGCTATTTTGAGAAACTACCCGGCCGTTTTGAGATCACAGAACCAAATAAATTCCCATAGAGGACCGTGTTAACGTTTGCTACTATTCAGGTTAAATGAAGTTATCAAAATTCTTTACAAATTTTACATCTACATGTATTGTCCGACCCACACATAAACCATTAACTGGTGTACCCTGAATATATCCAATCAGCAGGCTCCTATATATTCACCTCTCTATGAAATCTTGTGCCCAAAGGGGGATTCCCCTAAATCTGTTTTTCGGTTGGACCAGACTACTTTCGTAAGAAACGCTTTCTGATTAATATTGAGTGAGATCGTCCGTTCGTTCAAGCAATCGTCTGTTCGCTAACATTACTTATATCATTACATAGGTGGAAATCCCGTGTTTTGATCGCGATCAAATCTAGTTATTATTATTCTTATTATTTCCACGAAACCATCTTAACACTTTTTCTCACGAACGGAACAAGGTACGGCGCTCAAATTTGGACACGTTATGTATGTACATGAGAGCTTGAAACGTAAGTTCGATTTTGTACGATAAGGTTCAAGGTCAAGGTCACAGACGTAAAAAACAAATTTTTCGGAACGAAGTTTAAACGCTCATTACTTCATTACCGTACGCTGTACATGGTTCACGTTTAGTTATTCAGACAGATCTTGACATTGCGCGTGCTTTTCCCATGCCATGTTATCAGAGATTATGTCAAGGTCAAGAGTTCGCTACGGGGTCAAACAAAGGTCAAAAACGAAATTTGTCACAGAAAAGTTTTGAATAGCGCATATGACAGATCATGCTCTCAGGAACATAAAATGACCAATTTCAAGGTCATATGATCAAAAATGGCGGAGATATAGGACATCAAAAATCGAATTTTTAGTTTATATTTGTCCTTGCCCGAGACGTTTTAGCGCCTTTAAACCTGTATGTACAGTGTTGATTTTTCATACCTATGTTGTATGAACTTTTGTCTTCAAAAGTTATTTATTTTAAAGGGGTTATATAGAAAAATGGCGAAAATATAGCTCTCCAAATATGGCAATTTGTTTCATTTTCTTATTTTTGTCCGTTGTTTGTGAGCTCGTAGGGCCTTTATCGTCTCATGTAGGGTGTTGATTTTTTGTAAATGTTAGCTTTAGCCTATTGTCTGTACAGGTTTTTAATTTCAAAGACATGAATTTGAAAATGGCGGAAATATAGACCTCCGAATATGGCGTTTCGTTCATTTTTTAACGTAAATTTTAGCGTAATTCATGAAAATTCAAAGGTGAAATGTTTTGAATTGGATGTGAAAGATCATGCTTTCAGACACATAAAATGACCAAGTTCAAGGTCATAAGATTCAAAATGGCGGAGATATAGGACATCGAAAATCGAATTTTTAGTTTATATTTGTCCTTGCCCGAGACGTTTCAGCGCCTTTAAACCTGTATGTACAGTGTTGATTTTTCATACCTATGTTGTATGAACTTTTGTCTTCAAAAGTTATTTATTTTTAAGGGGTTATATAGAAAAATGGCGAAAATATAGCTCTCCAAATATGGCAATTTGTTTCATTTTCTTATTTTTGTCCGTTATTTGTGAGCTCGTAGGGCCTTTATCGTCTCATGTAGGGTGTTGATTTTTTGTAAATGTTAGCTTTAGCCTATTGTCTGTACAGGTTTTTAATTTCAAAGACATGAATTTGAAAATGGCGGAAATATAGACCTCCGAATATGGCGTTTCGTTCATTTTTTAACGTAAATTTTAGCGTAATTCATGAAAATTCAAAGGTGAAATGTTTTGAATTGGATGTGAAAGATCATGCTTTCAGACACATAAAATGACCAAGTTCAAGGTCATAAGATTCAAAATGGCGGAGATATAGGACATCGAAAATCGAAATTTTAGTTTATATTTGTCCTTGCCGAGACGTTTCAGCGCCTTTAAACCTGTATGTACAGTGTTGATTTTTCATACCTATGTTGTATGAACTTTTGTCTTCAAAAGTTATTTATTTTTAAGGGGTTATATAGAAAAATGGCGGAAAATATAGCTCTCCAAATATGGCAATTTGTTTCATTTTTTTATTTTTGTCCGTTATTTGTGAGCTCGTAGGGCCTTTATCATCTCATGTAGAGTGTTGAATTTTTGTAAATGTTAGCTTTAGCCTATTGTCTGTACAGGTTTTTAATTTCAAAGACATGAATTTGAAAATGGCGGAAATATAGACCTCCGAATAGGCGTTTCGTTCATTTTTTAACGTAAATTTTAGCGTAATTCATGAAAATTCAAAGGTGAAATGTTTTGAATTGGATGTGAAAGATCATGCTTTCAGACACATAAAATGACCAAGTTCAAGGTCATAAGATTCAAAATGGCGGAGATATAGGACATCGAAAATCGAAATTTTAGTTTATATTTGTCCTTGCACGAGACGTTTCAGCGCCTTTAAACCTGTATGTACAGTGTTGATTTTTCATACCTATGTTGTATGAACTTTTGTCTTCAAAAGTTATTTATTTTTAAGGGGTTATATAGAAAAATGGCGGAAATATAGCTCTCCAAATATGGCAATTTGTTTCATTTTCTTATTTTTTTCCGTTATTTGTGAGCTCGTAGGGCCTTTATCATCTCATGTAGAGTGTTGAATTTTTGTAAATGTTAGCTTTAGCCTATTGTCTTTACAGGTTTTTAATTTCAAAGACATGAATTTGAAAATGGCGGAAATATAGACCTCCGAATATGGCGTTTCGTTCATTTTTTAACGTAAATTTTAGCGTAATTCATGAAAATTCAAAGGTGAAATGTTTTGAATTGGATGTGAAAATTCATGCTTTCAGATACATAAAATGACCAATTTCAATGTCATATGATTCAAAGTGGCGGAGGTATAGAACTTTCAGCGATTTTGAGTTGTGATTACATGATGTGGCATGTGGCCAAAGGGAGATAATCGGTATCTAATACTAAAACTCTAATCGTACGTGTTATTCCGCATTGGTTCAAGATCTTCATAAGAAAAGGAGAATTTTTGCACTTTTAAAAAAACCTGAAATTCTAATGTTTTTACCTATTCATTATCAAAATTGATATTTTGAACCTAAATCTCAATCTGAATTTCCAAATTTATATCACGGTTATCAAGGAATAATTACCTGTCAGAAAACATTTTTAATTTTGAAATTCATAATTAGCCAGCCAATCAGCGGCCGGGTTAAAATTCTGTCCTGGGCTCATACACACGGGCCGTTTCGAAGGTCTTTCTTCATTTAGTTTTGAATACTTTTCGAGATGTTTTAAGTTCTACATGTACACGTATATATGAACAATGTACACATGTTTGCGTAAATACACGTACATGTGTAGCTACACCGCATACATGGGAGGCCGTCCTTACGTGACCCTAGCTGTTAATAGGACGTACATTTGAACAAACAAACAACAAAAGTAATGCACAAACCCAATAACTGACAGGTTTAAAAACCTTTTATGTGTGTGGCAGAGCTGTCACCTGTGACACCGGATGTTCAAACACAACCGGTTCAATTTGAGAAACTACCCGGCCGTTTTGAGATCACAGAACCTATAGAGGACCGTGTTAACGTTTGCTACTATTCAGGTTAAATGAAGTTATCAAAATTCTTTACAAATTTTACATCTACATGTATTGTCCGACCCACACATAAACCATTAACTGGTGTACCCTGAATATATCCAATCAGCAGGCTCCTATATATTCACCTCTCTATGAAATCTTGTGCCCAAAGGGGGATTCCCCTAAATCTGTTTTTCGGTTGAACCAGACTACTTTCGTAAGAAACGCTTTCTGATTAATATTGAGTGAGATCGTCCGTTCGTTCAACCAATCGTCTGTTCGCTAACATTACTTATATCATTACATAGGTGGAAATCCCGTGTTTTGATCGCGATCAAATCTAGTTATTATTATTATTCTTATTATTTCCACGAAACCATCTTAACACTTTTTCTCACGAACGGAACAAGGTACGGCGCTCAAATTTGGACACGTTATGTATGTACATGAGAGCTTGAAACGTAAGTTCGATTTTGTACGATAAGGTTCAAGGTCAAGGTCACAGACGTAAAAAACAAATTTTTCGGAACGAAGTTTAAACGCTCATTACTTCATTACCGTACGCTGTACATGGTTCACGTTTAGTTATTCAGACAGATCTTGACATTGCGCGTGCTTTTCCCATGCCATGTTATCAGAGATTATGTCAAGGTCAAGAGTTCGCTACGGGGTCAAACAAAGGTCAAAAACGAAATTTGTCACAGAAAAGTTTTGAATAGCGCATATGACAGATCATGCTCTCAGGAACATAAAATGACCAATTTCAAGGTCATATGATCAAAAATGGCGGAGATATAGGACATCAAAAATCGAATTTTTAGTTTATATTTGTCCTTGCCCGAGACGTTTTAGCGCCTTTAAACCTGTATGTACAGTGTTGATTTTTCATACCTATGTTGTATGAACTTTTGTCTTCAAAAGTTATTTATTTTAAAGGGGTTATATAGAAAAATGGCGAAAATATAGCTCTCCAAATATGGCAATTTGTTTCATTTTCTTATTTTTGTCCGTTGTTTGTGAGCTCGTAGGGCCTTTATCGTCTCATGTAGGGTGTTGATTTTTTGTAAATGTTAGCTTTAGCCTATTGTCTGTACAGGTTTTTAATTTCAAAGACATGAATTTGAAAATGGCGGAAATATAGACCTCCGAATATGGCGTTTCGTTCATTTTTTAACGTAAATTTTAGCGTAATTCATGAAAATTCAAAGGTGAAATGTTTTGAATTGGATGTGAAAGATCATGCTTTCAGACACATAAAATGACCAAGTTCAAGGTCATAAGATTCAAAATGGCGGAGATATAGGACATCGAAAATCGAATTTTTAGTTTATATTTGTCCTTGCCCGAGACGTTTCAGCGCCTTTAAACCTGTATGTACAGTGTTGATTTTTCATACCTATGTTGTATGAACTTTTGTCTTCAAAAGTTATTTATTTTTAAGGGGTTATATAGAAAAATGGCGGAAATATAGCTCTCCAAATATGGCAATTTGTTTCATTTTCTTATTTTTTTCCGTTATTTGTGAGCTCGTAGGGCCTTTATCGTCTCATGTAGGGTGTTGATTTTTTGTAAATGTTAGCTTTAGCCTATTGTCTGTACAGGTTTTTAATTTCAAAGACATGAATTTGAAAATGGCGGAAATATAGACCTCCGAATATGGCGTTTCGTTCATTTTTTAACGTAAATTTTAGCGTAATTCATGAAAATTCAAAGGTGAAATGTTTTGAATTGGATGTGAAAGATCATGCTTTCAGACACATAAAATGACCAAGTTCAAGGTCATAAGATTCAAAATGGCGGAGATATAGGACATCGAAAATCGAAATTTTAGTTTATATTTGTCCTTGCACGAGACGTTTCAGCGCCTTTAAACCTGTATGTACAGTGTTGATTTTTCATACCTATGTTGTATGAACTTTTGTCTTCAAAAGTTATTTATTTTTAAGGGGTTATATAGAAAAATGGCGGAAATATAGCTCTCCAAATATGGCAATTTGTTTCATTTTCTTATTTTTTTCCCGTTATTTGTGAGCTCGTAGGGCCTTTATCGTCTCATGTAGGGTGTTGATTTTTTGTAAATGTTAGCTTTAGCCTATTGTCTGTACAGGTTTTTAATTTCAAAGACATGAATTTGAAAATGGCGGAAATATAGACCTCCGAATATGGCGTTTCGTTCATTTTTTAACGTAAATTTTAGCGTAATTCATGAAAATTCAAAGGTGAAATGTTTTGAATTGGATGTGAAAGATCATGCTTTCAGACACATAAAATGACCAAGTTCAAGGTCATAAGATTCAAAATGGCGGAGATATAGGACATCGAAAATCGAAATTTTAGTTTTTATTTGTCCTTGCACGAGACGTTTCAGCGCCTTTAAACCTGTATGTACAGTGTTGATTTTTCATACCTATGTTGTATGAACTTTTGTCTTCAAAAGTTATTTATTTTTAAGGGGTTATATAGAAAAATGGCGGAAATATAGCTCTCCAAATATGGCAATTTGTTTCATTTTCTTATTTTTTTCCGTTATTTGTGAGCTCGTAGGGCCTTTATCATCTCATGTAGAGTGTTGAATTTTTGTAAATGTTAGCTTTAGCCTATTGTCTTTACAGGTTTTTAATTTCAAAGACATGAATTTGAAAATGGCGGAAATATAGACCTCCGAATATGGCGTTTCGTTCATTTTTTAACGTAAATTTTAGCGTAATTCATGAAAATTCAAAGGTGAAATGTTTTGAATTGGATGTGAAAATTCATGCTTTCAGATACATAAAATGACCAATTTCAATGTCATATGATTCAAAGTGGCGGAGGTATAGAACTTTCAGCGATTTTGAGTTGTGATTACATGATGTGGCATGTGGCCAAAGGGAGATAATCGGTATCTAATACTAAAACTCTAATCGTACGTGTTATTCCGCATTGGTTCAAGATCTTCATAAGAAAAGGAGAATTTTTGCACTTTTAAAAAACCTGAAATTCTAATGTTTTTACCTATTCATTATCAAAATTGATATTTTGAACCTAAATCTCAATCTGAATTTCCAAATTCATATCACGGTTATCAAGGAATAATTACCTGTCAGAAAACATTTTTAATTTTGAAATTCATAATTAGCCAGCCAATCAGCGGCCGGGTTAAAATTCTGTCCTGGGCTCATACACACGGGCCGTTTCGAAGGTCTTTCTTCATTTAGTTTTGAATACTTTTCGAGATGTTTTAAGTTCTACATGTACACGTATATATGAACAATGTACACATGTTTGCGTAAATACACGTACATGTGTAGCTACACCGCATACATGGGAGGCCGTCCTTACGTGACCCTAGCTGTTAATAGGACGTACATTTGAACAAACAAACAACAAAAGTAATGCACAAACCCAATAACTGACAGGTTTAAAAACCTTTTATGTGTGTGGCAGAGCTGTCACCTGTGACACCGGATGTTCAAACACAACCGGTTCAATTTGAGAAACTACCCGGCCGTTTTGAGATCACAGAACCACAGAACCTATAGAGGACCGTGTTAACGTTTGCTACTATTCAGGTTAAATGAAGTTATCAAAATTCTTTACAAATTTTACATCTACATGTATTGTCCGACCCACACATAAACCATTAACTGGTGTACCCTGAATATATCCAATCAGCAGGCTCCTATATATTCACCTCTCTATGAAATCTTGTGCCCAAAGGGGGATTCCCCTAAATCTGTTTTTCGGTTGGACCAGACTACTTTCGTAAGAAACGCTTTCTGATTAATATTGAGTGAGATCGTCCGTTCGTTCAACCAATCGTCTGTTCGCTAACATTACTTATATCATTACATAGGTGGAAATCCCGTGTTTTGATCGCGATCAAATCTAGTTATTATTATTATTATTATTATTATTATTCTTATTATTTCCACGAAACCATCTTAACACTTTTTCTCACGAACGGAACAAGTTACGACGCTCAAATTTGGACACGTTATGTATGTACATGAGAGCTTGAAACGTAAGTTCGATTTTGTACGATAAGGTTCAAGGTCAAGGTCACAGACGTAAAAAACAAATTTTTCGGAACGAAGTTTAAACGCTCATTACTTCCTTACAGTACGCTGTACATGGTTCACGTTTAGTTATTCAGACAGATCTTGACATTGCGCGTGCTTTTCCCATGCCATGTTATCAGAGATTATGTCAAGGTCAAGAGTTCGCTACGGGGTCAAACAAAGGTCAAAAACGAAATTTGTCACAGAAAAGTTTTGAATAGCGCATATGACAGATCATGCTCTCAGGAACATAAAATGACCAATTTCAAGGTCATATGATCAAAAATGGCGGAGATATAGGACATCAAAAATCGAATTTTTAGTTTATATTTGTCCTTGCCCGAGACGTTTTAGCGCCTTTAAACCTGTATGTACAGTGTTGATTTTTCATACCTATGTTGTATGAACTTTTGTCTTCAAAAGTTATTTATTTTTAAGGGGTTATATAGAAAAATGGCGAAAATATAGCTCTCCAAATATGGCAATTTGTTTCATTTTCTTATTTTTGTCCGTTGTTTGTGAGCTCGTAGGGCCTTTATCGTCTCATGTAGGGTGTTGATTTTTTGTAAATGTTAGCTTTAGCCTATTGTCTGTACAGGTTTTTAATTTCAAAGACATGAATTTGAAAATGGCGGAAATATAGACCTCCGAATATGGCGTTTCGTTCATTTTTTAACGTAAATTTTAGCGTAATTCATGAAAATTCAAAGGGAAATGTTTTGAATTGGATGTGAAAGATCATGCTTTCAGACACATAAAATGACCAAGTTCAAGGTCATAAGATTCAAAATGGCGGAGATATAGGACATCGAAAATCGAATTTTTAGTTTATATTTGTCCTTGCCCGAGACGTTTCAGCGCCTTTAAACCTGTATGTACAGTGTTGATTTTTCATACCTATGTTGTATGAACTTTTGTCTTCAAAAGTTATTTATTTTTAAGGGGTTATATAGAAAAATGGCGAAAATATAGCTCTCCAAATATGGCAATTTGTTTCATTTTCTTATTTTTTTCCGTTATTTGTGAGCTCGTAGGGCCTTTATCGTCTCATGTAGGGTGTTGATTTTTTTGTAAATGTTAGCTTTAGCCTATTGTCTGTACAGGTTTTTAATTTCAAAGACATGAATTTGAAAATGGCGGAAATATAGACCTCCGAATATGGCGTTTCGTTCATTTTTTAACGTAAATTTTAGCGTAATTCATGAAAATTCAAAGGTGAAATGTTTTGAATTGGATGTGAAAGATCATGCTTTCAGACACATAAAATGACCAAGTTCAAGGTCATAAGATTCAAAATGGCGGAGATATAGGACATCGAAAATCGAAATTTTAGTTTATATTTGTCCTTGCACGAGACGTTTCAGCGCCTTTAAACCTGTATGTACAGTGTTGATTTTTCATACCGATGTTGTATGAACTTTTGTCTTCAAAAGTTTTTTATTTTTAAGGGGTTATATAGAAAAATGGCGGAAATAGAGCTCTCCAAATATGGCAATTTGTTTCATTTTCTTATTTTTGTCCGTTATTTGTGAGCTCGTAGGGCCTTTATCATCTCATGTAGAGTGTTGATTTTTTGTAAATGTAAGCTTTAGCCTATTGTCTGTACAGGTTTTTAATTTCAAAGACATGAATTCGAAAATGGCGGAAATATAGACCTCCGAATATGGCGTTTCGTTCATTTTTTAACGTAAATTTTAGCGTAATTCATGAAAATTCAAAGGTGAAATGTTTTGAATTGGATGTGAAAGATCATGCTTTCAGACACATAAAATGACCAAGTTCAAGGTCATAAGATTCAAAATGGCGGAGATATAGGACATCGAAAATCGAAATTTTAGTTTATATTTGTCCTTGCACGAGACGTTTCAGCGCCTTTAAACCTGTATGTACAGTGTTGATTTTTCATACCGATGTTGTATGAACTTTTGTCTTCAAAAGTTTTTTATTTTTAAGGGGTTATATAGAAAAATGGCGGAAATAGAGCTCTCCAAATATGGCAATTTGTTTCATTTTCTTATTTTTGTCCGTTATTTGTGAGCTCGTAGGGCCTTTATCATCTCATGTAGAGTGTTGAATTTTTGTAAATGTTAGCTTTAGCCTATTGTCTTTACAGGTTTTTAATTTCAAAGACATGAATTCGAAAATGGCGGAAATATAGACCTCCGAATATGGCGTTTCGTTCATTTTTTAACGTAAATTTTAGCGTAATTCATGAAAATTCAAAGGTGAAATGTTTTGAATTGGATGTGGTGAAAATTCATGCTTTCAGATACATAAAATGACCAATTTCAATGTCATATGATTCAAAATGGCGGAGGTATAGAACTTTCAGCGATTTTGAGTTGTGATTACATGATGTGGCATGTGGCCAAAGGGAGATAATCGGTATCTAATACTAAAACTCTAATCGTACGTGTTATTCCGCATTGGTTCAAGATCTTCATAAGAAAAGGAGAATTTTTGCACTTTTAAAAAAACCTGAAATTCTAATGTTTTTACCTATTCATTATCAAAATTGATATTTTGAACATAAATCTCAATATGAATTTCCAAATTCATATCATGGTTATCTAGGAATAATTACCTGTCAGAAAACATTTTTAATTTTGAAATTCATAATTAGCCAGCCAATCAGCGGCCGGGTTAAAATTCTGTCCTGGGCTCAATCTTATATACACACGGGCCGTTTCGAAGGTCTTTTTTCATTTAGTTTTGAATACTTTTCGAGATGTTTTAAGTTCTACATGTACACGTATATATGAACAATGTACACATGTTTGCGTAAATACACGTACATGTGTAGCTACACCGCATACATGGGAGGCCGTCCTTACGTGACCCTAGCTGTTAATAGGACGTACATTTGAACAAACAAACAACAAAAGTAATGCACAAACCCAATAACTGACAGGTTTAAAAACCTTTTATGTGTGTGGCAGAGCTGTCACCTGTGACACCGGATGTTCAAACACAACCGGTTCAATTTGAGAAACTACCCGGCCGTTTTGAGATCTCAGAACCTATAGAGGACCGTGTTAACGTTTGCTACTATTCAGGTTAAATGAAGTTATCAAAATTCTTTACAAATTTTACATCTACATGTATTGTCCGACCCACACATAAACCATTAACTGGTGTACCCTGAATATATCCAATCAGCAGGCTCCTATATATTCACCTCTCTATGAAATCTTGTGCCCAAAGGGGGATTCCCCTAAATCTGTTTTTCGGTTGAACCAGACTACTTTCGTAAGAAACGCTTTCTGATTAATATTGAGTGAGATCGTCCGTTCGTTCAAGCAATCGTCTGTTCGCTAACATTACTTATATCATTACATAGGTGGAAATCCCGTGTTTTGATCGCGATCAAATCTAGTTATTATTCTTATTATTTCCACGAAACCATCTTAACACTTTTTCTCACGAACGGAACAAGGTACGACGCTCAAATTTGGACACGTTATGTATGTACATGAGAGCTTGAAACGTAAGTTCGATTTTGTACGATAAGGTTCAAGGTCAAGGTCACAGACGTAAAAAACAAATTTTTCGGAACGAAGTTTAAACGCTCATTACTTCATTACCGTACGCTGTACATGGTTCACGTTTAGTTATTCAGACAGATCTTGACATTGCGCGTGCTTTTCCCATGCCATGTTATCAGAGATTATGTCAAGGTCAAGAGTTCGCTACGGGGTCAAACAAAGGTCAAAAACGAAATTTGTCACAGAAAAGTTTTGAATAGCGCATATGACAGATCATGCTCTCAGGAACATAAAATGACCAATTTCAAGGTCATATGATCAAAAATGGCGGAGATATAGGACATCAAAAATCGAATTTTTAGTTTATATTTGTCCTTGCCCGAGACGTTTTAGCGCCTTTAAACCTGTATGTACAGTGTTGATTTTTCATACCTATGTTGTATGAACTTTTGTCTTCAAAAGTTATTTATTTTTAAGGGGTTATATAGAAAAATGGCGAAAATATAGCTCTCCAAATATGGCAATTTGTTTCATTTTCTTATTTTTGTCCGTTATTTGTGAGCTCGTAGGGCCTTTATCGTCTCATGTAGGGTGTTGATTTTTTTGTAAATGTTAGCTTTAGCCTATTGTCTGTACAGGTTTTTAATTTCAAACACATGAATTTGAAAATGGCGGAAATATAGACCTCCGAATATGGCGTTTCGTTCATTTTTTAACGTAAATTTTAGCGTAATTCAAGAAATTCAAAGATGAAATGTTTTGAATTGGATGTGAAAGATCATGCTTTCAGACACATAAAATGACCAAGTTCAAGGTCATAAGATTCAAAATGGCGGAGATATAGGACATCGAAAATCGAATTTTTAGTTTATATTTGTCCTTGCCCGAGACGTTTCAGCGCCTTTAAACCTGTATGTACAGTGTTGATTTCTCATACCTATGTTGTATGAACTTTTGTCTTCAAAAGTTTTTTATTTTTAAGGGGTTAAATAGAAAAATGGCGAAAATATAGCTCTCCAAATATGGCAATTTGTTTCATTTTCTTATTTTTGTCCGTTATTTGTGAGCTCGTAGGGCCTTTATCGTCTCATGTAGGGTGTTGATTTTTTTGTAAATGTTAGCTTTAGCCTATTGTCTGTACAGGTTTTTAATTTCAAACACATGAATTTGAAAATGGCGGAAATATAGACCTCCGAATATGGCGTTTCGTTCATTTTTTAACGTAAATTTTAGCGTAATTCATGAAAATTCAAAGGTGAAATGTTTTGAATTGGATGTGAAAGATCATGCTTTCAGACACATAAAATGACCAAGTTCAAGTCATAAGATTCAAAATGGCGGAGATATAGGACATCGGAAATCGAAATTTTAGTTTATATTTGTCCTTGCACGAGACGTTTCAGCGCCTTTAAACCTGTATGTACAGTGTTGATTTTTCATACCGATGTTGTATGAACTTTTGTCTTCAAAAGTTATTTATTTTTAAGGGGTTATATAGAAAAAATGGCGGAAAATATAGCTCTCCAAATATGGCAATTTGTTTCATTTTCTTATTTTTTTGTCCGTTATTTGTGAGCTCGTAGGGCCTTTATCATCTCATGTAGAGTGTTGAATTTTTGTAAATGTAAGCTTTAGCCTATTGTCTGTACAGGTTTTTAATTTCAAAGACATGAATTTGAAAATGGCGGAAATATAGACCTCCGAATATGGCGTTTCGTTCATTTTTTTAACGTAAATTTTAGCGTAATTCATGAAAATTCAAAGGTGAAATGTTTTGAATTGGATGTGAAAGATCATGCTTTCAGACACATAAAAATGACCAAGTTCAAGGTCATAAGATTCAAAATGGCGGAGATATAGGACATCGAAAATCGAAATTTTAGTTTATATTTGTCCTTGCACGAGACGTTTCAGCGCCTTTAAACCTGTATGTACAGTGTTGATTTTTCATACCTATGTTGTATGAACTTTTGTCTTCAAAAGTTATTTATTTTTAAGGGGTTATATATAGAAAAATGGCGGAAATATAGCTCTCCAAATATGGCAATTTGTTTCATTTTTTTTTTTTTCCGTTATTTGTGAGCTCGTAGGGCCTTTATCATCTCATGTAGAGTGTTGAATTTTTGTAAATGTTAGCTTTAGCCTATTGTCTGTACAGGTTTTTAATTTCAAAGACATGAATTTGAAAATGGCGGAAATATAGACCTCCGAATATGGCGTTTCGTTCATTTTTTAACGTAAATTTTAGCGTAATTCATGAAAATTCAAAGGTGAAATGTTTTGAATTGGATGTGAAAATTCATGCTTTCAGATACATAAAATGACCAATTTCAATGTCATATGATTCAAAGTGGCGGAGGTATAGAACTTTCAGCGATTTTGAGTTGTGATTACATGATGTGGCATGTGGCCAAAGGGAGATAATCGGTATCTAATACTAAAACTCTAATCGTACGTGTTATTCCGCATTGGTTCAAGATCTTCATAAGAAAAGGAGAATTTTTGCACTTTTAAAAAACCTGAAATTCTAATGTTTTTACCTATTCATTATCAAAATTGATATTTTGAACATAAATCTCAATATGAATTTCCAAATTCATATCATGGTTATCAAGGAATAATTACCTGTCAGAAAACATTTTTAATTTTGAAATTCATAATAAGCCAGCCAATCAGCGGCCGGGTTAAAATTCTGTCCTGGGCTCATACACACGGGCCGTTTCGAAGGTCTTTCTTCATTTAGTTTTGAATACTTTTCGAGATGTTTTAAGTTCTACATGTACACGTATATATGAACAATGTACACATGTTTGCGTAAATACACGTACATGTGTAGCTACACCGCATACATGGGAGGCCGTCCTTACGTGACCCTAGCTGTTAATAGGACGTACATTTGAACAAACAAACAACAAAAGTAATGCACAAACCCAATAACTGACAGGTTTAAAAACCTTTTATGTGTGTGGCAGAGCTGTCACCTGTGACACCGGATGTTCAAACACAACCGGTGCTATTTTGAGAAACTACCCGGCCGTTTTGAGATCACAGAACCAAATAAAATCCCATATAGAGGACCGTGTTAACGTTTGCTACTATTCAGGTTAAATGAAGTTATCAAAATTCTTTACAAATTTTACATCTACATGTATTGTCCGACCCACACATAAACCATTAACTGGTGTACCCTGAATATATCCAATCAGCAGGCTCCAATATATTCACCTCTCTATGAAATCTTGTGCCCAAAGGGGGATTCCCCTAAATCTGTTTTTCGGTTGGACCAGACTACTTTCGTAAGAAACGCTTTCTGATTAATATTGAGTGAGATCGTCCGTTCGTTCAAGCAATCGTCTGTTCGCTAACATTACTTATATCATTACATAGGTGGAAATCCCGTGTTTTGATCGCGATCAAATCTAGTTATTATTATTATTATTATTTCCACGAAACCTTCTTAACACTTTTTTCTCACGAACGGAACAAGGTACGACGCTCAAATTTGGACACGTTATGTATGTACATGAGTGCTTGAAACGTACGTTCGATTTTGTACGATAAGGTTCAAGGTCAAGGTCACAGACGTAAAAAACACTTTTTTCGAACGAAGTTTAAATGCTCATAACTTCATTACCGTACGCTGTACATCGTCCACGTTTAGTTATTCAGGTAGATCGACATTGAAAGTTTTTTTCCCATGCCATGTTATCAGAGATTATGTCAAGGTCAAGAGTTCGCTAGAGGGTCAAATGAGGTCAAACAAAGGTCAAAAATGAAATTTGTCACAGAAAAGTTTTGAATAGCGCATATGAAAGACCATGCTCTCAGGAACATAAAATGACCAATTTCAAGGTCATATGATCAAAAATGGCGGAGATATAGGACATCAAAAATCGAATTTTTAGTTTATATTTGTCCTTGCCCGAGACGTTTTAGCGCCTTTAAACCTGTATGTACAGTGTTGATTTTTCATACCTATGTTGTATGAACTTTTGTCTTCAAAAGTTATTTATTTTTAAGGGGTTATATAGAAAAATGGCGAAAATATAGCTCTCCAAATATGGCAATTTGTTTCATTTTTCTTATTTTTGTCCGTTATTTTGTGAGCTCGTAGGGCCTTTATCGTCTCATGTAGGGTGTTGATTTTTTGTAAATGTTAGCTTTAGCCTATTGTCTGTACAGGTTTTTAATTTCAAAGACATGAATTTGAAAATGGCGGAAATATAGACCTCCGAATATGGCGTTTCGTTCATTTTTTAACGTAAATTTTAGCGTAATTCATGAAAATTCAAAGGTGAAATGTTTTGAATTGGATGTGAAAGATCATGCTTTCAGACACATAAAATGACCAAGTTCAAGGTCATAAGATTCAAAATGGCGGAGATATAGGACATCGAAAATCGAAATTTTAGTTTATATTTGTCCTTGCCCGAGACGTTTCAGCGCCTTTAAACCTGTATGTACAGTGTTGATTTTTCATACCTATGTTGTATGAACTTTTGTCTTCAAAAGTTATTTATTTTTAAGGGGTTATATAGAAAAATGGCGGAAATATAGCTCTCCAAATATGGCAATTTGTTTCTTTTTCTTATTTTTGTCCGTTATTTGTGAGCTCGTAGGGCCTTTATCATCTCATGTAGAGTGTTGATTTTTTGTAAATGTAAGCTTTAGCCTATTGTCTGTACAGGTTTTTAATTTCAAAGACATGAATTTGAAAATGGCGGAAATATAGACCTCCGAATATGGCGTTTCGTTCATTTTTTAACGTAAATTTTAGCGTAATTCATGAAAATTCAAAGGTGAAATGTTTTGAATTGGATGTGAAAGATCATGCTTTCAGACACATAAAATGACCAAGTTCAAGGTCATAAGATTCAAAATGGCGGAGATATAGGACATCGAAAATCGAAATTTTAGTTTATATTTGTCCTTGCACGAGACGTTTCAGCGCCTTTAAACCTGTATGTACAGTGTTGATTTTTCATACCTATGTTGTATGAACTTTTGTCTTCAAAAGTTATTTATTTTTAAGGGGTTATATAGAAAAATGGCGGAAATATAGCTCTCCAAATATGGCAATTTGTTTCATTTTCTTATTTTTGTCCGTTATTTGTGAGCTCGTAGGGCCTTTATCATCTCATGTAGAGTGTTGAATTTTTGTAAATGTAAGCTTTAGCCTATTGTCTGTACAGGTTTTTAATTTCAAAGACATGAATTTGAAAATGGCGGAAATATAGACCTCCGAATATGGCGTTTCGTTCATTTTTTAACGTAAATTTTAGCGTAATTCATGAAAATTCAAAGGTGAAATGTTTTGAATTGGATGTGAAAGATCATGCTTTCAGACACATAAAATGACCAATTTCAATGTCATATGATTCAAAATGGCGGAGGTATAGAACTTTCAGCGATTTTGAGTTGTGATTACATGATGTGGCATGTGGCCAAAGGGAGATAATCGGTATCTAATACTAAAACTCTAATCGTACGTGTTATTCCGCATTGGTCCAAGATCTTTATAAGAAAAGGAGAATTTTTGCACTTTAAAAAAACCTGAAATTCTAATGTGTTTACCTATTCATTATCAAAATTGATATTTTGAACCTAAATCTCAATCTGAATTTCCAAATTTATATCACGGTTATCAAGGAATAATTACCTGTCAGAAAACATTTTTAATTTTGAAATTCATAATTAGCCAGCCAATCAGCGGCCGGGTTAAAATTCTGTCCTGGGCTCAATCTTATATACACACGGGCCGTTTCGAAGGTCTTTCTTCATTTAGTTTTGAATACTTTTCGAGGTGTTTTAAGTTCTACATGTACACGTATATATGAACAATGTACACATGTTTGCGTAAATACACGTACATGTGTAGCTACACCGCATACATGGGAGGCCGTCCTTACGTGACCCTAGCTGTTAATAGGACGTACATTTGAACAAACAAACAACAAAAGTAATGCACAAACCCAATAACTGACAGGTTTAAAAACCTTTTATGTGTGTGGCAGAGCTGTCACCTGTGACACCGGATGTTCAAACACAACCGGTGCTATTTTGAGAAACTACCCGGCCGTTTTGAGATCACAGAACCTATAGAGGACCGTGTTAACGTTTGCTACTATTCAGGTTAAATGAAGTTATCAAAATTCTTTACAAATTTTACATCTACATGTATTGTCCGACCCACACATAAACCATTAACTGGTGTACCCTGAATATATCCAATCAGCAGGCTCCTATATATTCACCTCTCTATGAAATCTTGTGCCCAAAGGGGGATTCCCCTAAATCTGTTTTTCGGTTGGACCAGACTACTTTCGTAAGAAACGCTTTCTGATTAATATTGAGTGAGATCGTCCGTTCGTTCAAGCAATCGTCCGTTCGCTAACATTACTTATATCATTACATAGGTGGAAATCCCGTGTTTTGATCGCGATCAAATCTAGTTATTATTCTTATTATTTCCACGAAACCATCTTAACACTTTTTCTCACGAACGGAACAAGGTACGGCGCTCAAATTTGGACACGTTATGTATGTACATGAGAGCTTGAAACGTAAGTTCGATTTTGTACGATAAGGTTCAAGGTCAAGGTCACAGACGTAAAAAACATTTTTTTCGGAACGAAGTTTAAACGCTCATTACTTCATTACCGTACGCTGTACATGGTTCACGTTTAGTTATTCAGACAGATCTTGACATTGCGCGTGCTTTTCCCATGCCATGTTATCAGAGATTATGTCAAGGTCAAGAGTTCGCTACGGGGTCAAACAAAGGTCAAAAACGAAATTTGTCACAGAAAAGTTTTGAATAGCGCATATGACAGATCATGCTCTCAGGAACATAAAATGACCAATTTCAAGGTCATATGATCAAAAATGGCGGAGATATAGGACATCAAAAATCGAATTTTTAGTTTATATTTGTCCTTGCCCGAGACGTTTTAGCGCCTTTAAACCTGTATGTACAGTGTTGATTTTTCATACCTATGTTGTATGAACTTTTGTCTTCAAAAGTTATTTATTTTTTTAAGGGGTTATATAGAAAAATGGCGAAAATATAGCTCTCCAAATATGGCAATTTGTTTCTTTTTCTTATTTTTGTCCGTTGTTTGTGAGCTCGTGTAGGGCCTTTATCGTCTCATGTAGGGTGTTGATTTTTTGTAAATGTTAGCTTTAGCCTATTGTCTGTACAGGTTTTTAATTTCAAAGACATGAATTTGAAAATGGCGGAAATATAGACCTCCGAATATGGCGTTTCGTTCATTTTTTAACGTAAATTTTAGCGTAATTCATGAAAATTCAAAGGTGAAATGTTTTGAATTGGATGTGAAAGATCATGCTTTCAGACACATAAAATGACCAAGTTCAAGGTCATAAGATTCAAAATGGCGGAGATATAGGACATCGAAAATCGAATTTTTAGTTTATATTTGTCCTTGCCCGAGACGTTTCAGCGCCTTTAAACCTGTATGTACAGTGTTGATTTCTCATACCTATGTTGTATGAACTTTTGTCTTCAAAAGTTATTTATTTTTAAGGGGTTAAATAGAAAAATGGCGAAAATATAGCTCTCCAAATATGGCAATTTGTTTCATTTTCTTATTTTTGTCCGTTATTTGTGAGCTCGTAGGGCCTTTATCGTCTCATGTAGGGTGTTGATTTTTTGTAAATGTTAGCTTTAGCCTATTGTCTGTACAGGTTTTTAATTTCAAAGACATGAATTTGAAAATGGCGGAAATATAGACCTCCGAATATGGCGTTTCGTTCATTTTTTAACGTAAATTTTAGCGTAATTCATGAAAATTCAAAGGTGAAATGTTTTGAATTGGATGTGAAAGATCATGCTTTCAGACACATAAAATGACCAAGTTCAAGGTCATAAGATTCAAAATGGCGGAGATATAGGACATCGAAAATCGAAATTTTTAGTTTATATTTGTCCTTGCACGAGACGTTTCAGCGCCTTTAAACCTGTATGTACAGTGTTGATTTTTCATACCTATGTTGTATGAACTTTTGTCTTCAAAAGTTATTTATTTTTAAGGGGTTATATAGAAAAATGGCGGAAATATAGCTCTCCAAATATGGCAATTTGTTTCATTTTCTTATTTTTGTCCGTTATTTGTGAGCTCGTAGGGCCTTTATCATCTCATGTAGAGTGTTGAATTTTTTGTAAATGTAAGCTTTAGCCTATTGTCTGTACAGGTTTTTAATTTCAAAGACATGAATTTGAAAATGGCGGAAATATAGACCTCCGAATATGGCGTTTCGTTCATTTTTTAACGTAAATTTTAGCGTAATTCATGAAAATTCAAAGGTGAAATGTTTTGAATTGGATGTGAAAGATCATGCTTTCAGACACATAAAATGACCAAGTTCAAGGTCATAAGATTCAAAATGGCGGAGATATAGGACATCGAAAATCGAAATTTTTAGTTTATATTTGTCCTTGCCCGAGACGTTTCAGCGCCTTTAAACCTGTATGTACAGTGTTGATTTTTCATACCTATGTTGTATGAACTTTTGTCTTCAAAAGTTATTTATTTTTAAGGGGTTATATAGAAAAATGGCGGAAATATAGCTCTCCAAATATGGCAATTTGTTTCATTTTCTTATTTTTGTCCGTTATTTGTGAGCTCGTAGGGCCTTTATCATCTCATGTAGAGTGTTGAATTTTTGTAAATGTAAGCTTTAGCCTATTGTCTGTACAGGTTTTTAATTTCAAAGACATGAATTTGAAAATGGCGGAAATATAGACCTCCGAATATGGCGTTTCGTTCATTTTTTAACGTAAATTTTAGCGTAATTCATGAAAATTCAAAGGTGAAATGTTTTTGAATTGGGATGTGAAAGATCATGCTTTCAGACACATAAAATGACCAAGTTCAAGGTCATAAGATTCAAAATGGCGGAGATATATAGGACATCGAAAATCGAATTTTTAGTTTATATTTGTCCTTGCCCGAGACGTTTCAGCGCCTTTAAACCTGTATGTACAGTGTTGATTTTTCATACCTGATGTTGTATGAACTTTTGTCTTCAAAAGTTATTTATTTTTAAGGGGTTATATATAGAAAAATGGCGGAAATATAGCTCTCCAAATATGGCAATTTGTTTCATTTTCTTATTTTTTTCCGTTATTTGTGAGCTCGTAGGGCCTTTATCATCTCATGTAGAGTGTTGAATTTTTGTAAATGTAAGCTTTAGCCTATTGTCTGTACAGGTTTTTAATTTCAAAGACATGAATTGAAAATGGCGGAAATATAGACCTCCGAATATGGCGTTTCGTTCATTTTTTAACGTAAATTTTAGCGTAATTCATGAAAATTCAAAGGTGAAATGTTTTGAATTGGATGTGAAAGATCATGCTTTCAGACACATAAAATGACCAAGTTCAAGGTCATAAGATTCAAAATGGCGGAGATATAGGACATCGAAAATCGAAATTTTAGTTTATATTTGTCCTTGCCCGAGACGTTTCAGCGCCTTTAAACCTGTATGTACAGTGTTGATTTTCATACCTATGTTGTATGAACTTTTGTCTTCAAAAGTTATTTATTTTTAAGGGGTTATATAGAAAAATGGCGGAAATATAGCTCTCCAAATATGGCAATTTGTTTTTTTTTCTTATTTTTTTCCGTTATTTGTGAGCTCGTAGGGCCTTTATCGTCTCATGTAGGGTGTTGATTTTTTTGTAAATGTTAGCTTTAGCCTATTGTCTGTACAGGTTTTTAATTTCAAACACATGAATTTGAAAATGGCGGAAATATAGACCTCCGAATATGGCGTTTCGTTCATTTTTTAACGTAAATTTTAGCGTAATTCAAGAAAATTCAAAGGTGAAATGTTTTGAATTGGATGTGAAAGATCATGCTTTCAGACACATAAAATGACCAAGTTCAAGGTCATAAGATTCAAAATGGCGGAGATATAGGACATCGGAAATCGAAATTTTAGTTTATATTTGTCCTTGCACGAGACGTTTCAGCGCCTTTAAACCTGTATGTACAGTGTTGATTTTTCATACCGATGTTGTATGAACTTTTGTCTTCAAAAGTTTTTAATTTTTAAGGGGTTATATAGAAAAATGGCGAAAATATAGCTCTCCAAATATGGCAATTTGTTTCATTTTCTTATTTTTGTCCGTTATTTGTGAGCTCGTAGGGCCTTTATCGTCTCATGTAGGGTGTTGATTTTTTGTAAATGTAAGCTTTAGCCTATTGTCTGTACAGGTTTTTAATTTCAAAGACATGAATTTGAAAATGGCGGAAATATAGACCTCCGAATATGGCGTTTCGTTCATTTTTTAACGTAAATTTTAGCGTAATTCATGAAAATTCAAAGGTGAAATGTTTTGAATTGGATGTGAAAGATCATGCTTTCAGACACATAAAATGACCAATTTCAAGGTCATAAGATTCAAAATGGCGGAGATATAGGACATCGAAAATCGAAATTTTTAGTTTATATTTGTCCTTGCCCGAGACGTTTTCAGCGCCTTTAAACCTGTATGTACAGTGTTGATTTTTCATACCTATGTTGTATGAACTTTTGTCTTCAAAAGTTATTTATTTTTAAGGGGTTATATAGAAAAATGGCGGAAATATAGCTCTCCAAATATGGCAATTTGTTTCTTTTTCTTATTTTTGTCCGTTATTTGTGAGCTCGTAGGGCCTTTATCATCTCATGTAGAGTGTTGATTTTTTGTAAATGTAAGCTTTAGCCTATTGTCTGTACAGGTTTTTAATTTCAAAGACATGAATTTGAAAATGGCGGAAATATAGACCTCCGAATATGGCGTTTCGTTCATTTTTTAACGTAAATTTTAGCGTAATTCATGAAAATTCAAAGGTGAAATGTTTTGAATTGGATGTGAAAGATCATGCTTTCAGACACATAAAATGACCAAGTTCAAGGTCATAAGATTCAAAATGGCGGAGATATAGGACATCGAAAATCGAAATTTTAGTTTATATTTGTCCTTGCCCGAGACGTTTCAGCGCCTTTAAACCTGTATGTACAGTGTTGATTTTTCATACCTATGTTGTATGAACTTTTGTCTTCAAAAGTTATTTATTTTTAAGGGGTTATATAGAAAAATGGCGGAAATATAGCTCTCCAAATATGGCAATTTGTTTCATTTTCTTATTTTTGTCCGTTATTTGTGAGCTCGTAGGGCCTTTATCATCTCATGTAGAGTGTTGAATTTTTGTAAATGTTAGCTTTAGCCTATTGTCTTTACAGGTTTTTAATTTCAAAGACATGAATTCGAAAATGGCGGAAATATAGACCTCCGAATATGGCGTTTCGTTCATTTTTTAACGTAAATTTTAGCGTAATTCATGAAAATTCAAAGGTGAAATGTTTTGAATTGGATGTGAAAATTCATGCTTTCAGACACATAAAATGACCAATTTCAATGTCATATGATTCAAAGTGGCGGAGGTATATGAACTTTCAGCGATTTTGAGTTGTGATTACATGATGTGGCATGTGGCCAAAGGGAGATAATCGGTATCTAATACTAAAACTCTAATCGTACGTGTTATTCCGCATTGGTCCAAGATCTTCATAAGAAAGGAGAATTTTTGCACTTTTAAAAAAACCTGAAATTCTAATGTGTTTACCTATTCATTATCAAAATTGATATTTTGAACCTAAATCTCAATCTGAATTTCCAAATTTATATCACGGTTATCAAGGAATAATTACCTGTCAGAAAACATTTTTAATTTTGAAATTCATAATAAGCCAGCCAATCAGCGGCCGGGTTAAAATTCTGTCCTGGGCTCAATCTTATATACACACACGGGCCGTTTCGAAGGTCTTTTTTCATTTAGTTTTGAATACTTTTCGAGATGTTTTAAGTTCTACATGTACACGTATATATGAACAATGTACACATGTTTGCGTAAATACACGTACATGTGTAGCTACACCGCATATATGGGAGGCCGTCCTTACGTGACCCTAGCTGTTAATAGGACGTACATTTGAACAAACAAACAACAAAAGTAATGCACAAACCCAATAACTGACAGGTTTAAAAACCTTTTATGTGTGTGGCAGAGCTGTCACCTGTGACACCGGATGTTCAAACACAACCGGTTCAATTTGAGAAACTACCCGGCCGTTTTGAGATCACAGAACCAAATAAATAGAGGACCGTGTTAACGTTTGCTACTATTCAGGTTAAATGAAGTTATCAAAATTCTTTACAAATTTTACATCTACATGTATTGTCCGACCCACACATAAACCATTAACTGGTGTACCCTGAATATATCCAATCAGCAGGCTCCTATATATTCACCTCTCTATGAAATCTTGTGCCCAAAAGGGGATTCCCCTAAATCTGTTTTTCGGTTGGACCAGACTACTTTCGTAAGAAACGCTTTCTGATTAATATTGAGTGAGATCGTCCGTTCGTTCAAGCAATCGTCCGTTCGCTAACATTACTTATATCATTACATAGGTGGAAATCCCGTGTTTTTGATCGCGATCAAATCTAGTTATTATTCTTATTATTATTATTTCCACGAAACCTTCTTAACACTTTTTTCTCACGAACGGAACAAGGTACGACGCTCAAATTTGGACACGTTATGTATGTACATGAGTGCTTGAAACGTACGTTCGATTTTGTACGATAAAGGTTCAAGGTCAAGGTCACAGACGTAAAAAACTACTTTTTTCGAACGAAGTTTAAACGCTCATAACTTCATTACTATACGCTGTACATCGTCCACGTTTAGTTATTCAGACAGATCGCGACATTGAAAGTGCTTTTCTCATGCCATGTTATCAGAGATTATGTCAAGGTCAAGAGTTCGCTACGGGGTCAAACAAAGGTCAAAAACAAAAATCAAATATGAAACTCACAGAAAATGTTTTGAAGGGCGCATATGAAAGATCATGCTTCTCAGGAAAATAAAATGACCAATTTCAAGGTCATATGATCAAAAATACCGGAGATATAGGACATCAAAAATCGAATTTTTAGTTTTTATTTGTCCTTGCCCGAGACGTTTCAGCGCCTTTAAACCTGTATGTACAGTGTTGATTTTTCATACCTATGTTGTATGAACTTTTGTCTTCAAAAGTTATTTATTTTTAAGGGGTTATATAGAAAAATGGCGAAAATATAGCTCTCCAAATATGGCAATTTGTTTCATTTTCTTATTTTTGTCCGTTATTTGTGAGCTCGTAGGGCCTTTATCGTCTCATGTAGGGTGTTGATTTTTTGTAAATGTTAGCTTTAGCCTATTGTCTGTACAGGTTTTTAATTTCAAAGACATGAATTTGAAAATGGCGGAAATATAGACCTCCGAATATGGCGTTTCGTTCATTTTTTAACGTAAATTTTAGCGTAATTCATGAAAATTCAAAGGTGAAATGTTTTGAATTGGATGTGAAAGATCATGCTTTCAGACACATAAAATGACCAAGTTCAAGGTCATAAGATTCAAAATGGCGGAGATATAGGACATCGAAAATCGAATTTTTAGTTTATATTTGTCCTTGCCCGAGACGTTTCAGCGCCTTTAAACCTGTATGTACAGTGTTGATTTTTCATACCTATGTTGTATGAACTTTTGTCTTCAAAAGTTATTTATTTTTAAGGGGTTATATAGAAAAATGGCGGAAATATAGCTCTCCAAATATGGCAATTTGTTTTCTTTTTCTTATTTTTGTCCGTTATTTGTGAGCTCGTAGGGCCTTTATCGTCTCATGTAGGGTGTTGATTTTTTGTAAATGTAAGCTTTAGCCTATTGTATCTGTACAGGTTTTTAATTTCAAAGACATGAATTTGAAAATGGCGGAAATATAGACCTCCGAATATGGCGTTTCGTTCATTTTTTAACGTAAATTTTAGCGTAATTCATGAAAATTCAAAGGTGAAATGTTTTTGAATTGGATGTGAAAGATCATGCTTTCAGACACATAAAATGACCAAGTTCAAGGTCATAAGATTCAAAATGGCGGAGATATAGGACATCGAAAATCGAAAATTTTAGTTTATATTTGTCCTTGCCCGAGACGTTTCAGCGCCTTTAAACCTGTATGTACAGTGTTGATTTTTCCATACCTATGTTGTGATTGAACTTTTGTCTTCAAAAGTTATTTATTTTTAAGGGGTTATATAGAAAAATGGCGGAAATATAGCTCTCCAAATATGGCAATTTGTTTCTTTTTCTTATTTTTGTCCCGTTATTTGTGAGCTCGTAGGGCCTTTATCATCTCATGTAGAGTGTTGATTTTTTGTAAATGTAAGCTTTAGCCTATTGTCTGTACAGGTTTTTAATTTCAAAGACATGAATTTGAAAATGGCGGAAATATAGACCTCCGAATATGGCGTTTCGTTCATTTTTTAACGTAAATTTTAGCGTAATTCATGAAAATTCAAAGGTGAAATGTTTTGAAATTGGATGTGAAAAGATCATGCTTTCAGACACATAAAATGACCAATTTCAATGTCATAAGATTCAAAATGGCGGAGGAAATATAACATCGAAATGGACATTTTTTATTTTTTTTATTAATTTTATTACGAACGTATTGTCATTTAATTTTTGTAATATGAACTAGTGTTAATAAGTTTTTTGAATATGAATGATACATTATAAGAAAAAGTTTTATTTAATTAGAATTAAAATTATGAATATGAAAATTTGCAAAAATGGGAAATTCAAATTTAATTCAATTTTAACTAAAAAATCATTTCATGATTAATATCAAATCGTCACATATATGATATCAATTTCAATATGTTATAAACTAATTTCAAGTCATAAATTAAAATGGTGATAATCAATCGACAAATTTATTTTTCCACTGTCTGTTTAAAAATATTTGTCCTTGACAGGTGAGTTACGTTTTCAGCATTTTTTTTTTTACAATTTTGATGTACATGAAAAACAAAATTGTTTATTTGTAAAATTTTTCAGGACATTTTAAGACACATTAGTCATTCATAAATGGTTTTTATTTATTACAATGTTATTCATTTCAATTTTTTTTTGTTGATTAAATTTTGGAACGTTAATTTATTACGTGTTTTATTTTCACAAATGTATGTAAATTTATAATTTTAATTTTTTTTTTTAACGCTTTTTATTTTTCCGAATTTTTGGTTCAATTCAAATGTTGAAACCATATTCTTTTGTAAATTTTTTTTTTTTAAATTATTTGTTTTTTTTTATGTAATTAAATTTTGTATTTTAATCGTTAAAAATTGTAAATTTCAATTTATACATTACCTATATTTTTTTCATGTTATACAATGTATTAGTTTACAAATGGAAAACGGAAATTTTAATTTAATGTCCATCCGAATATGGCGTTTCGTTCATTTTGATAACGTTTTTATTTATACGTTAATTCGTTAAAAAAAAAAAGGTTTGAAATTATTTTGTTAATTGGAAACACCGAATACTTTGCGAATTTCATGCTTTTTTGACAAATTTTAATAAAATTATTTATTCAACAATCAATTTACATAAAAAACCAAAATTCTGAGAAATGATTACCAAAATTTTACGTTAAAATGACAATTTTTAGTAAAATTATTTCAAAATGGCCTTGTCAACAAAAGTTGTATCAAGGAGTTTTTTATTTTAATCGTTCAATATTAAAACTCAAATCGTAAATTTAGCGAATTTCAAATTTCATATACAGTTTTCAAAGAATTTTGCACTTTTTAAATTTTCCACCTGATTTTACATAAAATTTATCCTATCATTATCAAAATTGATTTTTGAACTAAATTCAATTTAAAAAATCATAAATAATTCAAGGAACATTTACTACAGAAATTCATAAAACGCAAAATTTTAAAAACCAATCAGCATGGGGGGCAATTTTAATTTTCAAAGAATCATAGTAAACAGTAATATTCATTTCTAAGGTTTTTAATTTCATACATTGAATTGAAAATTTCGAATGTACAACCCTATTTTCGACTATGATGTTTTTTTAAATATAAAGAAATAAATTAAAATAAAGTTTACTTTTAATAAAACAAACTGACATGTTTTCGTAAATTTTTCATTTTTCAAACATACATGTTTCAATGTTTTAATTTACATGTACACGTATATTGAACAATGCATTAAATACACGCGGGGTACAATGTTTAACATACACCGCATGTAATATAAACTGTACCGTACTTATTTGATTAAAAACCTTTTATGTTAATAGGACGTACAAAATGACAAATTTATTTTTAAAATATTGCACAAACACAATAATTGACAGTTAAAAATCCTTTAAACCCTACAGAGCTTTCAATTTTTGACATTTTGAACACAACCTTTCATTTTGAGAAACTATCCGACCGTTTTGATTTCACAAACAAAGTTTTGAAATGTTTTAAATGTGTTAACGTTTTAGATCAAAATTCTTTACAAAAGGTTACAAAGTTTATCAAAATTTTTACAAATTTTACATCTACATGTAAACATTAAATTTGATTGGTGTACCCAGAAATATATCCAATCAGCAGGCTCCTATATATTGACACCTCTCTATGAAATCTTGTGCCCAAAAGGGGGATTCCCCTAAATAAATTTTTTTTCGGAAAATGTTGACCAGACTACTTTCGTAAGAAACGCTCTCTGATTAATATTGAGTGAATTTCGTCCGTTCGTTCAAAAGCAATCGTCTGTTCGCTAACATTTTTATATCATTAAATTAGGTGGAAATCCCGTGTTTTTGATCGCGATCAAATCAAAGTTTTCTAGTTATTATTTCCATTGAGGATGGAAAATCCCTATTGTTTATTGTTCTTGTATTTTCTTCTTATTATCTTATTTTTCTTTTTTATTCTTATTTCCACAAATCTTGTTAGCAGGTTATCTCAGGAACGGAATAAGGTACGACGCTCAACTTTGGACAACGTTATGAATGTACATACGATCTTGAAATGTACGTTCGATTTTTTACAAAAATGTTCAAGGTCAAGGTCACAGACGTATAAAACAATTTTTTTGGAACGAAGTTTTAAAACGCTCATAACTTCATTACCGTAAGCTGTACATCGTTCACGTTTTGTTATTCAGACAGATCGTGACATTGCGCGTGCTTTTCCCATGCCATGTTATCAGAGATTATGTCAAGGTCAAGAGTTCGCTACGGGGTCAAACAAAGGTCAAAAACGAAATTTACCACAGAAAAAATTTGAAAGTTGAATATGAAAGGTCATGCCCTCAGAAATATATAATGACAAGTTTTTATGGTCATGAGATCCAAAATGGCGGAGATATAGGCCTTTGAAAAAAGGTTTTTTGGCGTTTTCCCGCCAAAATTTTTAAAGGTTTCAGCGCCTTTAATACTTAAAATACATGCTTGAATTTTTTGTATAGAATATAGCATGGACGAATGTCTACAGAACTTATTCCTTTTTATTGACCTTGACATTCATTCAAGGTCACAGGATTCAAAAAGCTTTAAATCTTTAAACGGACTTCTTCTTTATAAATAAGAGGTGTAGAGCGCTGAAATTTGGACACGTTATGTACGTACATGACTGCTTGAAATGTGCGCTCGATTTTGGAGGATAACGTTCAAGGTCAAGGTCACAGACGTAAAAAAACTGCTTTTTTTCGAACGAACTTTAAACGCTCATAATTTCATAACCGTACGCTACACAACATGTACGTTTCGTTCTTCAGGTAGATCACGACTAATTCACGTTTTTTTCTCATTACATGTTATCAGAAATTATGTCAAGGTCACGAGTTCACTAGGGGGTCAAATGAGGTCAAACAAAGGTCAAAAATGAACTTTACCATAGAAATGTTTCGAAGGGCGCATATGAAAGAGCATGTTCTCAGGTACATAAAATGACTAATTTCAAGGTCATATGATCAAAAATGGCGGAGATATAGGACATCAAAAATCGAATTTTTAGTTTATATTTGTCCTTGCCCGAGACGTTTCAGCGCCTTTAAACCTGTATGTACAGTGTTGATTTTTCATACCTATGTTGTATGAACTTTTGTCTTCAAAAGTTATTTATTTTTAAGGGGTTATATAGAAAAATGGCGAAAATATAGCTCTCCAAATATGGCAATTTGTTTCTTTTTCTTATTTTTGTCCGTTATTTGTGAGCTCGTAGGGCCTTTATCATCTCATGTAGAGTGTTGATTTTTTGTAAATGTAAGCTTTAGCCTATTGTCTGTACAGGTTTTTAATTTCAAAGACATGAATTTGAAAATGGCGGAAATATAGACCTCCGAATATGGCGTTTCGTTCATTTTTTAACGTAAATTTTAGCGTAATTCATGAAAATTCAAAGGTGAAATGTTTTGAATTGGATGTGAAAGATCATGCTTTCAGACACATAAAATGACCAAGTTCAAGGTCATAAGATTCAAAATGGCGGAGATATAGGACATCGAAAATCGAAAATTTGGTTTTTATTTGTCCTTGCCCGAGACGTTTCAGCGCCTTTAAACCTGTATGTACAGTGTTGATTTTTCATACCTATGTTGTATGAACTTTTGTCTTCAAAAGTTATTTATTTTTAAGGGGTTATATAGAAAAATGGCGGAAAATATAGCTCTCCAAATATGGCAATTTGTTTCATTTTCTTATTTTTTTCCGTTATTTGTGAGCTCGTAGGGCCTTTATCGTCTCATGTAGGTGTTGATTTTTTGTAAATGTAAGCTTTAGCCTATTGTCTGTACAGGTTTTTAATTTCAAAGACATGAATTTGAAAATGGCGGAAATATAGACCTCCGAATATGGCGTTTCGTTCATTTTTTAACGTAAATTTTAGCGTAATTCATGAAAATTCAAAGGTGAAATATGTTTTGAATTGGATGTGAAAGATCATGCTTTCAGACACATAAAATGACCAAGTTCAAGGTCATAAGATTTCAAAATGGCGGAGATATAGGACATCGAAAATCGAAATTTTAGTTTATATTTGTCCTTGCCCGAGACGTTTCAGCGCCTTTAAACCTGTATGTACAGTGTTGATTTTTCATACCTATGTTGTATGAACTTTTGTCTTCAAAAGTTTATTTATTTTTAAGGGGTTTATATAGAAAAATGGCGGAAATATAGCTCTCCAAATATGGCAATTTGTTTCTTTTTCTTATTTTTTCCGTTATTTGTGAGCTCGTAGGGCCTTTATCATCTCATGCAGAGTGTTGAATTTTTGTAAATGTAAGCTTTAGCCTATTGTCTGTACAGGTTTTTAATTTCAAAGACATGAATTGAAAATGGCGGAAATATAGACCTCCGAATATGGCGTTTCGTTCATTTTTTAACGTAAATTTTAGCGTAATTCATGAAAATTCAAAGGTGAAATGTTTTGAATTGGATGTGAAAGATCATGCTTTCAGACACATAAAATGACCAAGTTCAAGGTCATAAGATTCAAAATGGCGGAGATATAGGACATCGAAAATCGAAATTTTAGTTTATATTTGTCCTTGCACGAGACGTTTCAGCGCCTTTAAACCTGTATGTACAGTGTTTGATTTTTCATACCTGTGTTGTATGAACTTTTGTCTTCAAAAGTTATTTATTTTTAAGGGGTTATATAGAAAAATGGCGGAAATATAGCTCTCCAAATATGGCAATTTGTTTCATTTTCTTATTTTTTTCCGTTATTTGTGAGCTCGTAGGGCCTTTATCATCTCATGTAGAGTCTTGAATTTTTGTAAATGTTAGCTTTAGCCTATTGTCTGTACAGGTTTTTAATTTCAAAGACATGAATTTGAAAATGGCGGAAATATAGACCTCCGAATATGGCGTTTCGTTCATTTTTTAACGTAAATTTTAGCGTAATTCATGAAAATTCAAAGGTGAAATGTTTTGAATTGGATGTGAAAATTCATGCTTTCAGATACATAAAATGACCAATTTCAATGTCATATGATTCAAAATGGCGGAGGTATAGAACTTTCAGCGATTTTGAGTTGTGATTACATGATGTGGCATGTGGCCAAAGGGAGATAATCGGTATCTAATACTAAAACTCTAATCGTACGTGTTATTCCGCATTGGTTCAAGATCTTTATAAGAAATGGAGAATTTTTGCACTTTAAAAAAACCTGAAATTCTAATGTGTTTACCTATTCATTATCAAAATTGATATTTTGAACCTAAATCTCAATCTGAATTTCCAAATTCATATCACGGTTATCAAGGAATAATTACCTGTCAGAAAACATTTTTAATTTTGAAATTCATAATAAGCCAGCCAATCAGCGGCCGGGTTAAAATTCTGTCCTGGGCTCAATCTTATATATACACACGGGCCGTTTCGAAGGTCTTTCTTCATTTAGTTTTGAATACTTTTCGAGATGTTTTAAGTTCTACATGTACACGTATATATGAACAATGTACACGTGTTTGCGTAAATACACGTACATGTGTAGCTACACCGCATACATGGGAGGCCGTCCTTACGTGACCCTAGCTGTTAATAGGACGTACATTTGAACAAACAAACAACAAAAGTAATGCACAAACCCAATAACTGACAGGTTTAAAAACCTTTTATGTGTGTGGCAGAGCTGTCACCTGTGACACCGGATGTTCAAACACAACCGGTTCTATTTGAGAAACTACCCGGCCGTTTTGAGATCACAGAACCAAATAAATTCCCATAGAGGACCGTGTTAACGTTTGCTACTATTCAGGTTAAATGAAGTTATCAAAATTCTTTACAAATTTTACATCTACATGTATTGTCCGACCCACACATAAACCATTAACTGGTGTACCCTGAATATATCCAATCAGCAGGCTCCTATATATTCACCTCTCTATGAAATCTTGTGCCCAAAAGGGGATTCCCCTAAATCTGTTTTTCGGTTGGACCAGACTACTTTCGTAAGAAACGCTTTCTGATTAATATTGAGTGAGATCGTCCGTTCGTTCAAGCAATCGTCCGTTCGCTAACACTACTTATATCATTACATAGGTGGAAATCCCGTGTTTTGATCGCGATCAAATCTAGTTTGTACCTGTATTCGTCACCTAGTTGAGTTATTGGAATTAGTGTCATTGCTTTCCGCTACATCCTAGAGAATCGAACCTGTTGAGATACGGCCTGTAAACCTGTGGAAGGAAACAGGATCCGTAGAGGATTTGTGACGTGTTTTGATCGCGATCAAAACCCTCCCTATTACAGTAGCACTTAAAACATCTCGAAAAGTATTGAAAACAGATGTAAAAATACATTCGAAACGGCCCTTTAGGTACCGAAGATTGAGCCCAGACAGAATTTTAACCCAGCCGCTGATTGGCTGGCTAATTATGAATTTCAAAATTAAAAATGGTTTCTGACAGGTAATTATTCCTTGATAACCATGATATGAATTTGGAAATTCAGATTGAGATTTAGGTTCAAAATATCAATTTTGATAATGAATAGGTACAAAACATTAGAATTTCAGGTTTTTTAAAAGTGCAAAAATTCTCCTCATTATCTGATGAAGATCTTGGACCAATGCGGAATAACACGTACGATTAGAGTTTTAGTATTAGATACCGATTATCTCCCTTTGGCCACATGCCACATCATGTAATCACAACTCAAAATCGCTGAAAGTTCTATACCTCCGCCATTTTGAATCATATGACATTGAAATTGGTCATTTTATGTGTCTGAAAGCATGATCTTTCACATCCAATTCAAAACATTTCACCTTTGAATTTTCATGAATTACCCTAAAATTTACGTTAAAAAATGAACGAAACGCCATATTCGGAGGTCTATATTTCCGCCATTTTCAAATTCATGTCTTTGAAATTAAAAACCTGTACAGACAATAGGCTAAAGCTTACATTTACAAAAAATCAACACTCTACATGAGATCGAAAAAGGCCCTACGAGCTCACAAATAACGGACAAAAATAAGAAAATGAAACAAATTTGCCATATTTGGAGAGCTATATTTCCGCCATTTTTCTATATAACCCCTTAAAAATAAATAACTTTTGAAGACAAAAGTTCATACAACATAGGTATGAAAATCAACACTGTACATACAGGTTTAAAGGCGCTGAAACGTCTCGTGCAAGGACAAATATAAAACTAAAAATTTCGATTTTCGATGTCCTATATCTCCGCCATTTTGAATCATATGACCTTGAACTTGGTCATTTTATGTGTCTGAAAGCATGATCTTTCACATCCGATTCAAAACATTTCACCTTTGAATTTTCATGAATTACCCTAAAATTTACGTTAAAAAATGAACGAAACGCCATATTCGGAGGTCTATATTTCCGCCATTTTCAAATTCATGTCTTTGAAATTAAAAACCTGTACAGACAATAGGCTAAAGCTTACATTTACAAAAAATCAACACTCTAAATGAGATGATAAAGGCCCTACGAGCTCACAAATAACGGACAAAAATAAGAAAAAGAAACAAATTGCCATATTTGGAGAGCTATATTTCCGCCATTTTTCTATATAACCCCTTAAAAATAAATAACTTTTGAAGACAAAAGTTCATACAATACAGGTATGAAAAATCAACACTGTACATACAGGTTTAAAGGCGCTGAAACGTCTCGTGCAAGGACAAATAAAAACTAAAATTTCGATTTTCGATGTCCTATATCTCCGCCATTTTGAATCTTATGACCTTGAACTTGGTCATTTTATGTGTCTGAAAGCATGATCTTTCACATCCAATTCAAAACATTTCACCTTTGAATTTTCATGAATTACCCTAAAATTTACGTTAAAAAATGAACGAAACGCCATATTCGGAGGTCTATATTTCCGCCATTTTCAAATTCATGTCTTTGAAATTAAAAACCTGTACAGACAATAGGCTAAAGCTTACATTTACAAAAAATCAACACTCTAAATGAGATGATAAAGGCCCTACGAGCTCACAAATAACGGACAAAAATAAGAAAATGAAACAAATTGCCATATTTGGAGAGCTATATTTCCGCCATTTTTCTATATAACCCCTTAAAAATAAATAACTTGTGAAGACAAAAGTTAATACAACATAGGTATGAAAAATCAACACTGTACATACAGGTATTAAGGCGCTGAAACGTCTCGGGCAGGGGCAAATATAAACTAAAATTTCGATTTTTGATGTCCTATATCTCCGCCATTTTGGATCATATGACCTTGAATTTGGTCATTTTATGTGCCTGAGAACATGCTCTTTCATATGCGCCCTTCGAAACATTTCTATGGTAAAGTTCATTTTTGACCTTTGTTTGACCTCATTTGACCCCCTAGTGAACTCGTGACCTTGACATAATTTCTGATAACATGTAATGAGAAAAAAACGTGAATTATCGTGATCTACATGGAGAATGAAACGTACATGTTGTGTAGCGTACGGTTATGAAATTATGAGCGTTTAAAGTTCGTTCGAAAAAAGCAGTGTTTTACGTCTGTGACCTTGACCTTGAACGTTATCCTCCAAAATCGAGAGTACATTTTAAGAACTCATGTACGTACATAACGTCTCCAAATTTCAGCGCTCTACACCTCTTATTTATTACGAAGATGTCGTTTAAAGATTTAAAGCTTTTTGAACCCTGTGACCTTGAATGAATGTCAAGGTCAATAAAAAGGAATAAGTTCTGTAGACATTCGTCCATGCTATATCTATACAAAAATTCAAGCATGTATGTTAAGTATTAAAGGCGCTGAAACCTTTAAAATTTTTGGCGGGAAAACGCCAAAATAGCCTTTTTTCAAAGGCCTATATCTCCGCCATTTTGGATCTCATGACCTTAAAACTTGTCATTATATATTTCTGAGGGCATGACCTTTCATATTCAACTTTCAAATTTTTTCTGTGGTAAATTTCGTTTTTGACCTTTGTTTGACCCCGTAGCGAACTCTTGACCTTGACATAATCTCTGATAACATGGCATGGGAAAAGCACGCGCAATGTTACGATCTGTCTGAATAACAAAACGTGAACGATGTACAGCGTACGGTAATGAAGTTATGAGCGTTTAAACTTCGTTCCAAAAAATTGTTTTTTACGTCTGTGACCTTGACCTTGAACATTTTTGTAAAAAATCGAACGTACATTTCCAGATCTTATGTACATTCATAACATGTCCAAAGTTGAGCGTCGTACCTTATTCCGTTCCTGAGATATCCTGCTAACAAGATTTGTGGAAATAAGAAAAAAAAAGAAAAATAATAAGAAGAAAAAACAGAACAATAACAATAGGGATTTCCATCCTCAATGGAAATCCCTAATAATAACTAGAAATTGTCATAGACAATTTGGCGGGCTTTTCACTATATTTAGTTTACAATACCGTCATTGCCAGGTAAGTTAAGAACTAGGTAATGCATGGGTTTTGAAGTTGTAACCAATAAATGACCTTGACTTTCAGCCCTGAATAAAAGTGTTTCAGTGAAGATCTGCATGAAGTTTGATCAGCCGAAGAGAACTCTAATCTTAATCCAATTCATATTTCCATATTCGTTCGAGCAAATGATAACGAGATCGAATGCGTCTTAGCGTCATCTGACTTGCGGTGTTGTTAAGTATATATACCTCGGTATGTATATTTAAACTCTGGACCCCTGTGACCTTGAACGTATGAAGACTCTTGTCATTTTTGTTATGTTGAGTAATTTAAAGATTTGAACATATTTGACTCATGTGACCTTGAATGCAAGTCAAGGCTTTCACCCCAGCATGGTACAGGCCCAGTATCAGTACCCTAGGCTGTCTGGTTATGGAGAAGTTGTTTGAATGAAAAGTTTACACATGGGGGGATTGCGCACGAGGACGGACGAAGTGTGGTGACTAAATGTCACCCTGTCCTTGAGGTCAGGCGACTCAAAAGTAAAATCCATCATGTCCTTTTTTGTTGTAATGGACTATCTTTATTTTCCACTATTTCAATTATTTGACCCCGTCACTTTGGGCTCAGACATCTTATATTGTGCCAAAATCTGTTCCCATTTCTGCAAGGATGTGTTCCTGAAGAAAATTTATAGCATACATATGAATGAAGAAAATATTTAAACTGCAAAGATTGCAAGAAGAAAATGTTTTTATTATTGGCCTAAGTTATGCTCAATTAATGTGACAAATGTGTGAATACAAAGAACTATCTGTTTCTTGCATGATAATTCTGGGAAGAAAATTGTTATAATTGCATCCAATGGTTAATTTTAACCACATTGTACTTGCTGAAATAAACCATACTACTATTTTTTGACTATCTTCTGTATCCACTGCAAGTTCAAACATACACATTGGCATTTTTGTATTGTTCCAACCTGAAATGCATAAGGAAACATACACTCTTCTGTTAATAAACATAAAGCAAAGTGCAATTAATTGGCAACGCCAAAAATAGGAATTCAAAACAAAAATGTGTAAAAAGAAAAAAAACAAACATTTTGTAACATATGTAACAATCACATACATAACACTTAATAATGCAAAAAAAAATAATAATATGTTATGAAGTTGTTACTGATATTTACCATCTTCAATTATCAAATTTCTGGTCAACCATTTGTTTTTTTGATTAAAGCGCAACAAACATGCACATGGATATTAAAATATTGATGCAACATATGAAATATGAAATAATAGTCCACTCTGTATTTTATGGTGTAATAGCAATAACAACTCAATTCTAATTGTAACGGGAGCTGTTACACAAATGTGCCCCCACAGTCCCTAATGATGTTACAATCTTGGTTTTGCCATCCCATTTAAAAACCATGTATCATTTCCAATAATCAGATAGCCTGTATTTTGAGTTACCATGGCAACCAGGTCTTTTTCGAAAATGTTACCATTACATTCGGCATTCCCCCAAAACCCCTATGTATGAGATTTCACTAAAATCAGACAATAACTAAATTTCCACCAATCAGGAAGCCTGTATTTCGTTACAATGGCAACCAGGCTTTTTGAAAATGTTAACATTGCATTCGGCAACCCCTAAAACCCCCATATACCAAGTTTCATCAAAATTTGGAGAATATCTAAATTTCCACCAATCAGAAGCCTGTATTTTCGTTACCATGACAACCAGGTTTTTTTGAAAATGTTACCATTGCATTCGGCATCCCTAAAACCGCTATATACCAAGTTTCATCAAATTTGGACAATATCTAAATTTCCATCAATCAGAAGCCTGTATTTCGTTACACATGGCAACCACGTATTTCATTACCACGACAACCAGGCTTTTTGAAAATGTTACCATTGCATTCGGCATCCCCCAAAACCCTTATATACCAAGTTTCCATCAAATTTGGACAATATCTAATTCCCACCAATCAGAAGCCTGTATTTTGTTACCATGGCAACCAGGCTTTCGAAAATGTTACCATTGCATTTGGCATCCCCTAAAACCCCTATATACAAAGTTCATCAAATTTGGACAATGTCTAAATTTTGGGCCGGATTTTGGCCCCTGACTGACCAGTCAAGTGACCGATCGAAAAACAAAAATGGTTCTTGCACACCACCACCTATGCATGAATACTCGTGTAAAGATTCGTTGAATTCTGTCGAGCGGTTTTAGAGAAAAAGTGTCGGAAACTACTTCGGCGGAAGAAATGTGGAAGAAATAAGAATAATAATAATGATAAGAAACAGAGCAAAAAAACAAATTAAAAAACTTCAATTTGTAAAAATTCAAAATTGTTGTCTGTTGGCCATCTTGCTTTCTGATCAGTCTCATGATAATAAATGAATCGTGCACGACTAGTTTATATTGGGACTAAAAGAAAATTCACACCTGAAAGTTTATGAAGATCAAACAAGAACTTTGCTAGAAAATAGCACTTCAAATTCAATTAAGTAAAATTCAAGTTTTCAGATCACTCCCAAAAAAAAGGATCAGAATTCATACAGAACTAGGATGAAGGAAATATCTTGCATATGAAATTTTCAGAAATATCTTATTGGTATTTTCTGAGAAAAAAGCAAATCCAACCATCTTGATGATCGCTAGGCTAAAAATTATGAGACAGATGGCCCAAAAAGATAGTTGTGTTTCCCTGATTGAAACAAGAAAGACACAATATCTGTAATTAAGTACTTAATTGAGAAATAGATTGAACTGGCAGTGTGTTCTCGTTTTCATTCAATATAACAAAAAAGTATGAATAACTACTGTGCCATGGGAATGAAGTGGAAGTTGCATATAAAATTTTTCAAACATGACTCAAGTGCTTCAAACAATTTGAAAAATATGGATCACTCATTAAAGTTGAAAAATCAAAATTGAGAAGAGTGTACACATATGTTGTGGAATGCAGGCATATTTTTTCAGCATCAGTAACAGCAAACTGTACATGTATTATATAAATGCTACAATATAAAAGATCTAAAGAGTACTTCTCAGACGTAGCAAATAATATTATGAATTAGAACAATGACAAGTTAGAAAGGGCCCCGCCTTGTAGCAATATATTGACCTCTGCCTTTTACCTGTAACTTTGAGCTTGAATCTATTGAATCATTCTTAAATTCCAAACAATTTCAATTCATGACAACAATACCGACTATAAAGGCCTTTGAAGATATCTCTAGAAGCCTCTATCAAATTTAATTGAAATCTGACAATATCTCAAGTTTAACCAATCATTGTGTTTTCATCGCTGGCAATGCAGGCCTCGAATTTAACATTTTTTGTCAATTGCTAAAAACGGCAAGTGCCGTAAATTTGAACTTGCTAAAATGTCTATTCTAATTTTAGTTACAATTTAATCCCTATATTCAAATTTTCGTTTTGTTATAAATAATGTGATTTATTTTGCATGTGAAATGTACATGTATATCAACATTATAGTAAGAACCATGTCCTCATATTTTCTATTAAATTCAATTCATTGACTATCAGTCATTGTTACAATTGTCCCTGAGGAAACTACCTGCTGGAAAAAGCAAGTGCATATCATTTAATTTCCACTTGCTATTCTGGGACATCTACTTGCAAAATTTGACCTTGACCTCTGACCCTATGAAGCTATGAAGACTCCTTATTTAATTCTGATCAACTTTGCTTCTTAATGTCATAAAACAACATTCGCAAGTAAAAGAATACAAAATTTGATTTTTGACCTTGACCTATGGCCCAAAAACCTTTGGTCATATGACCTGTGGTTTAATTGAAAACAAAATAACGACCAGCTTGAGAAGTTTAAAATGCGAAAAGTTTGCCGACGGCGCACGACGACGGACGAAGCACGATGACTATATAGGTCATTCTGACCCTACGGGTCAGATGACCTAAAAATGTAAATTGTGGACACATGACAGATCACGACAAAAGGCGATCACAAGACTTCTCCTCATGTGACCTAAAACCTGACAGACGGATAAACTAATTACTACCATGCATGCGGGGCCCTTACTAACATACCACTTGCATTATCTACTTTCATATATTTTCAATTGGACAACAGTTCAATGCTTTTCATGATGCGGTTTTTGTATGTGTACACACATGTACCAAGCAGGAGGAGATATTCCTCCAGGTCTTCAGGTGATTGCAGCAGATTAGTCTTGTTGTTGTTGTTTAAAAAGTCTACCAAGACATTCTCAAATATAGTTAAGCGCTCAATATGCTGTGTTTCCTCATTTTCCACATTTGCCGAAATGCAAATTGAAAGTTTTAAATCCTTGGTCCTCTGTGTCATGCCACAGGCTTTGCATCTGGTGATGATAGATGTTTTGTTTTCACAATCTGGCACAACTTTGGAACATGATGAACACTTTATGGTTTTATTTACTTTGATGTGTTTGATAGTGCCAGTAACTTGGTTAACTGGTTCATTTGATTCCGAAATGTTGTTGTCAGAGACAACGTTTTCTAATGGTGATATTGTGATGATTTTGGTATTTGGTGTCGTTGTCAGCATTATAGTGTCCATAAACACTCTTGTTTGGACTTGCTGGAAGCAATAATCTTCCTCTTTTGTTACTTTGCCAACAAGATCTCCCCAAAGAGTTAGTTCAGTAGATGATGTGCCATCGGCGATGAGAATCTGTTGTTTTAATGTAGGTTTCCCATAGAGATTGAGGTTTTCTGGCTCTTCAAGGAACTTAAGAACTCTTGCATTCACAGTGACCTGAAGAGAAAATCATAATATGATTATTAAAATATGGTCAAAATAAGGCCTAAAATTTGTTTAAATAGCTGCGTTTCCACTAACAAAAAAAAAGAGGGTCGGTACGTAGGGAATTATAGCTTTTATTTTATTTCAGTTTTTATTTGAAACCAAATCGACAACGGAAACCAACACAAAGCATGTTTTGTATTTTTCAAATTTTTTCTGAAAACCCAAATTACGGTAAGTCTAAACAAGGTTGTGACGAACAAAAATGACCTATCCGGCTACTGTGTTATCTCTAATTAGTCACCGAGTTAATTGCCAATCTCCCATAAAAGTATATTTTTTTCACCAACCATTTCCTTACCAATACAACGTAACAAGGGGTGACTAGGTAAGTTTGAAAAAATTTGAAAGTTAAATATACTAAGCTGTTTTTCTGAAATAAAATTATGTCTGAAAATTTGATATGGTATTTGGAGTTTCTACTCTATGCAGAAAAGTGTAAAACTACAGGTTGCTATGAAAATCTGACCCCTGTTCTGTGACGTCATAGTTGCCATGACGTCATCATTATATGCGCAAATGACGTCATAAATACTTAGTGTTATTATTTCTGACAATACAAATCCAATTCTAATTTACCTTAGCAATAAATACACTTATTCTGATAGATAAATCTGAACATGACATTCAAAATGTCATAATTTCCTGCATATTACATCAAAATATTGAGTTCCCACCTTTGAAATACAGAATATTACATGTAATCATAAAAAAAACAGTATGTTATTCCCATTTTATTGAAAAAAAGCCCCTTTTCCCTCTTATCTTAAGATAATGGCAATAATTGACAATACCGGCTTAGCCGAACACTCATTCTAGTACAAAAAATACCTATTATAGCTTTAATTATATGAAAACTGAGAAATCAATGAAAAAACTCCCAAAATTAGCACTTTTGCTGTAAATTTTCATGGATATCGGGTAATTAGCAGAGCAAAATTAATTAGAATTCATATTAAATGGACTGAGAGACACCCGGTTAACTGTTTTCAGCTTGCTGTTCAAGTGTAAAATGATTAATCAATTAACAGTCAAGCATATCATACCATACCTAGGTAGCAAATTACAGAATGGCAAACTGAGCCAATTACCCCCCTTTAGTTGTAACAAATGAAAAATATAAACTGTTTTATTGTGATTTCTAAGATAAATGAATGAAAATTAAGCAAAATCAATTATAATCAAGGTCGTTTTTCAAAAATTGAGAATTTCAGGCCCTTATAAGGTAGCAGTGTACAGTAGATTTGAAAAATTCAGCAAAATAATGTTAGTGTTTCCCACAGCCCCGATTAGCATGGCGCAGCGCCGTGCCCTTTTTACCCGACGCCATGCCCCTATAACCTAACACCCTGCCCTGTTTGTCCGCAGTACATTTTTACAGAACTACGAAAATACCAGGCAGTGGCTTGATAATTAAGTAAACAAAAGAGGTGTGACCACTCCGTGACCACCT
>NW_027187593.1:0-72947 GCF_041381155.1 Argopecten irradians | reverse complement strand
CTATTCAGGAAACTATAACATTATGAGCAATTGTGTACATAATTGTGATACTATTCAAGGCGAAATTTCAGGGCCATCACAGATTATCTGCAGTGTGAACTTAACAGTATATCTGCTCTTCTATAATAGTAGAGAGAAAACAATGAGTCTCTGGACAGCTGTTGATTTAGACCATACTCTTATAAAAGGAGATGAAATATTTCGATGGGTATCTAAGACAAAGTTCCACAATGAATTACGATTATCTCTCTATACCAGATATACCCACGACATATAGAATACAATGAAAAAATGTTCAAAATAGAGAGTTTCAAGAATCACTATCAGGTACCTTTGGAATATGTCGAGAATTTGGATCATTTTCAGTTTGTAACACTGTTTGAAGCACTGCAGATTGCTTTAGATCAAGAAAACGTCCATGGTGCATTTATTACATTCAAAGGTAACACGTTTATTGTTGTCAAGCAAACAGCAGGATATTTTGTATTTGATTCACACTCTAGAAATAGATCAGGCTTGCAAATTTCAGATGGGAGCAGTATTCTCAAATTTCTCCATAATGTTCAAGAGGTGTATTGTCATTGCATAAACCTGGCAAGGTCAATGAACCATTCACCACAAGATATGTTTTGAAGTAACAGCTGCTTCTGTTGAACATCATCACATTGAAAAAAATATATTTCCCCCAAATGTCACAGTTCCTGATATGCAGAAAGATACAAGCTTAAAGGAAAACAAGGAAAGATATTTGGATTCAATAATCTACGAAGCGAGGAATGTAATTAACAGTTCAAAAAACAAGCAGACACTGTTGGACAAATATTTTCAGTACCAAACAAATATGACTAAAAATAAATTGCTACAAAGCACAAAGGATTTAGACTTTAAATCAGAAAGAAAGCAATACATGAATAACTACATGAAAAAACGTAGGGCAAGTGAAGATTATAGAATCAAGGATAGAAAGTACACAGAAAAAGCCATGAAGAAAGTGAGGACATCGGAGAAACATTGTGAAAAAGGAGCTTGCAGCTCAAAGAGCCACACGACAAAACCCACAAAGGAAAATGATTAATAAACAAAACACTTTAAAAAGTATGAGAAAAGCAAGAGAAAACAAACAGTTTTGTGAGCAAGAGTATAAAGCACAAAAAGCTGCTAGACAAAAACCTGACATGAAAATTAAAACTAAACAAAACACTTTAAAAAGTATGAGAAAAGCAAGAGAAGACCAAGAGTTTTGTGAGCAAGAGTATAAAGCACAAAAAGCTGCTAGACAAAAACCTGACATGAAAATTAAAACTAAACAAAACACTTTAAAAAGTAAAAGAAAAGCAAGAGAAGACCAAGAGTTTTGTGAGCAAGAGTATCAAGCACAAAAAAGCTGCTAGACAAAAACCTGACATGAAATTAAAACTAAACAAAACACTTTAAAAAGTATGAGAAAGCAAAGAAGACAAAGAGTTTGTAAGCAAAAAAAAGCACAAAACTGCTAGAAAAACTGACATAAAATTAAAACAAACAAAACACTTTAAAAAGTATGAGAAATGCAAGAGAAGACAAAGAGTTTTGTGAGCAAGATATAAAGCACAAAAAGCTGCTAGACAAAAACCTGACATGAAAATTAAAACTAAACAAAACACTTTAAAAAGTAAGAGAAAAGCAAGAGAAGACAAAGAGTTTTGTGAGCAAGAGTATAAAGCACAAAAAGCTGCTAGACAAAACCTGACATGAAAATTAAAACTAAACAAAACACTTTAAACAGTAAGAGAAAAGCAAGAGAAGACAAAGAGTTTTGTGAGCAAGAATATAAAGCACAAAAAGCTGCTAGACAAAAACCTGACATGAAAATCAAAACTAAACAAAACACTTTAAAAAGTAAGAGAAAAGCAAGAGAAGACCAAGAGTTTTGTGAGCAAGAGATGCAAGCAAAGAAATTAAAACGAATGGATCCACTGCAATTAGACTGTGAAAGAGTATTGAAACAAGAAAGTCGGAAAAGGTTTAGAAATAATGAAAGGGACAAGGACAAAGTTGTAAAAGGTATTAAACGAACATACAGCGATTTTTGCGAACATGAGGCAGAACTTTCAATAAAAAGAAAAATGGGTGAATCTATTGAACAATGTATTGAAAAAATTCCACAAAAACGCAGCAGAAGGTCCACTTTTTGTGTGTACATGTTGCCATCAAACATGGTTTCCACGGAGTGTTGTTAAGCTTTCTAATACAAATATCAGTGAACAAAGTAAAACCTATTGTACAGGATTGAAATCACAAAATGAGGAAGAATGGCTGTGCAGAACTTGTTTAGCATCACTGAAGGAGGAAAAAATTCCAAGACTCTCTCGAAAAAATGGAATGATATGGCCTACAAAGCCAGATGTGTTGCAGTTGCACCCTCTTGAAGAAAGACTGATATCACAGAGAATACCTTTTATGCAAATAAGAGAGTTGCCTAGAGGAGGTCAGCTGTCAGCTAAAGGAAATGTGGTAAATGTGCCTGTTGACATTCAACCAACAGTAAATGCTTTACCAAGACAGATTGATGAGCATGTAACCATTGCAGTTAAGTTGAAAAAAACGTTTATCTCATAAATCGGCCTGCTTTACTGAAAATGTTCGCCCAAATGCTGTTATGAATGCACTACAATGGCTAATGGAAAATAGCGAGATGTATAAAAATGCAGGATTAAGTATCAACACTTCATGGAAAGATGATGTTCAGAGTGATCCAAGTGAGATAATATCTGAATACACTGGTAAATCACAATTAAATGATGACAGAGAAATTGAAACTGCTGAAGACCAGTTTTGTGAAATTTCATCAGATGAATGTATCCAAGGAAATTCTGATACACTTGTTGATGAAGCTGACACTGATACCAATAAAGTGTATGTATTTGCACCTGGTGAAAACCAAAGACCCCTTAGTTTGTATGAAGATAAAGATGCAGAATATCTTTGTTTCCCAACAATATTTTGTGGTCAGAAAAGGAAAGAAAACACTGAACGCCAAACTCCTGTTCATTACAGTGATATTGCTAAATGGGAACTGAGAAGTGTTGATAGGAGGGCTGCTCATTCTGTTCCAAACATATTTTTCAAGTTGAAAAAAATACAAGCAAAACAAATAAGTGACAAAGTCAACCTTGCGCTTCGGCGATGTAAATCTGATGGCAAAACTCTGACTGCAGGTCAAGCAAGAGATTCATCAACAACAAATGAAATCGTGAGGTTGAATGAAGGCTATTACATATTCAGAACATTACGCAATTCTCCAGCATACCTGTCATCAAAAAAGAAAGATGTTTTTGCAATGATAAGACAACTTGGTCTGCCTACATGGTTCATGTCTTTATCATCAGCAGATACAAGATGGCCTGATCTTCTCAAAACTTTGGCTCAGTTAGATGGGAAAACTCTGTCAAACGATGATCTTAGAAAAGCAGACTGGAATTTTAAAACAAATTTAGTTCAAAAAGATCCTGTTACCTGTGCAAGATTTTTTGACAACAGAGTTCAACTTTTTGTCAACTCGTTCCTAAAAAGTCAACACAATCCTATTGGTGATGTCACCGACACATTTCGTAGAGTAGAATTCCAAAACAGAGGCTCACCACACATTCATATGCTTTTATGGACTGACAATGCCCCAAGATATCCAGACGATAATGTAGAAAGCCTCATTGCATATGTTGACAAATATATTACCTGCTCTTTACAAACAGACAATTCTGAACTAGCAGAACTAGTACAACTTCAGGTTCATAAACATTCTAAAACCTGCAAAAAAGGTGGTAAACCAGTGTGTAGATTTGGGTTTCCATTACCTCCTTTACCAAGAACTATGCTTCTAGAACCACTGGAAACTGATGTTGCAGAATATAGAAAAAAATACACAGATCTTCAGAAGAAAATGAATGAATACAAAGATGGCTGCAGTTTAAGTTTTCTAGATTTTTTACAAACAATAGTGCAAATGGAAGAGACAGAATATATAAAATGTATCAGAGCATCACTGAAAGGTCCTAAAATATTTTCTCAGGAGAAACCCTGCTGAAATGAGGGTGAATTACTACAATCTAGCAATACTCCAGGCATGGCATGCAAACCTAGACATTCAGTTTGTTTTAGATCCCTACGCATGTGCTACCTACATAGTATCTTACATCAGTAAGTCTCAGAGAGGTATTAGTGCTTTACTTGAAAAAGCCTCACAAGAAGCAGTAGAAGGAAATATGGACCTAAGACGTCAAGTCAGGCATATAGGCAATAAGTTCTTGAACTTTGTCGAAGTCAGTGCCAAGAAGCTAGTTACTTGATTCTGCAAATGCCACTCACACAAGCTACAAGAGATGTTGTTTTTATAAATACTTCCCCTCCTGATGAAAGGGTGTTTCTCTTGAAAAGTCAAGAAGATTTGGAAAATCTGCCTGAGAATTCAACTTGATATCAAAGCAGATAATATGATTACTAGGTACAGTAAAAGACCAAAACAACTTGAGAATTGGTGTTTAGCAGATGTAGTATCTGAACTTGAAGTATCATTTCCTAAGGAAGAATTTCCAAGGGCAGATAAAATATCGGAACACAATGAAGATGATACATTTGAGAAGAAAACTTTGAACAGGAAGATGTTTTAGTTCACTTAAAGAACGGAATTAAGATACGAAGAAGAAAGAACAAAAGAGTTATACGATATGTTGGTTACAGCAAGAAAACTAACTCTGAACAGTACTTTCGAGAAAGAATTCTTCTTTTCCTGCCATGGCGCAATGAGAGTACCGACATAATTAATGGGTACACAACCTTCGAACAGCATTATAGAAACAAGCTAACATCATTAATGCTAATACAAAAGAAATATGAAAACTTTGTTGATGAACTGGAACAAGCCAGACTTCAAGCAGAATGTGAACTTGATGATTTCGATGAAGTTGCTCCAAATACAGAGCATAATGAAGCAGAAGATGCAGACATAGGTCCACAGCCTTCAGAGCAGTTTGTACATTTTGATCCAGACACACAATGTCATAAAGAGTATGATATAGGTCCAGATATTGGGTTACCTGCTAAAACCTCGGATGTGCAAACGAGCCCAGTCCGAATCTCTGAACAACAATACCATAGACTCCTACAGTCTTTAAATTGCAAACAAAGAGAATTTCACAACCATGTCAGTCACTGGATCCAACATAGAGATGAACCACTGTATGCATTTTTAACTGGAGGTGCAGGAACAGGAAAATCAGTTGTTATTGAAACCATTTATCAGACTTTGCATAGAGCTCTTTGTTCAGAAGAAGGAGAAAATCCGGATGATGTTCGAATTTTATTATGTGCATATACAGGAAAAGCAGCATATAACATCAACGGAATGACCATTGCATCAGCATTTCACAAAAAAATGTACCAAACACAGCAAAACATGTATGCAGATGAATGAACACCTACAGAACAAAGTACAGAAATCTTTCTGTTATCATCATAGATGAGATATCAATGGTTGGAAACAAGCTACTAGCATTTATCCATGAGAGACTGCAACAGTTGACTGGTACTAAACAAGATTTTGGAGGTGTCAGTATAATTGCTGTTGGTGATTTGTACCAGCTTTCGCCAGTTGGAGATTCCTGGATTTTCAAAGACCTGTCATGTCCAGGCCAAGGCCTTGCAAAAAACCTGTGGAAAGAACACTTTACAATGTTTGAGCTTACTGAAATAATGCGACAAAAAGATGACCTTAAATTTTCTGAACTACTTAACAGACTGCGACACAATCAGTTGACAAATGAAGACAAACAATTAATTCTATCACGTCAAATTGAAGTAAGCGCAATGCATTACCCACACGCAGCTCCTCATCTTTTCATTGAAAATAAATTTGTTGATGATTTTAATAATAATTTCATGCAAAATCTTGCTACAAGTAAAGTAAATGTCAAAGCTGATACAGATGTTTTATCACAAACCAAACTGTCACAAGATGTGAAAAAGACCCTGATAGAAAATCTTCCAGACAAACAAGCCAATACTGGACAATTGAAAACTAATTTAACTGTTGCTGTCAATATGATATATGATATTTCTGTAAACATTGATGTTGCTGATGGGTTGACAAATGGCAGTACATGCGTGGTAAAACACATCGAATATAAACATTCAGCTGTCAGACCAGCAATTGTATGGGTATTATTTGGCGAAGAAAAAATTGGAGCAATGAGAAGAAATCAATACCAGCATTTATTTGGAAATAATATAGAAAAATCCTGGACACCCATCTTTGAAACAAAACGTACTTTTATGTATAACAGAAAAACATTTGAAAGAATACAGTTTCCACTTCAACCTTCTGCTGCAAAAACTGTTCACAAGGCACAAGGTGCAACCCTTGACAAAGTTGTAGTAAGTTTGTCACAAAGTAAAAACGCAAAATTCCACACATTCATTATGTAGCACTCTCTCGAGTTAGATCACTGAACAACTTACACATCATTGATTTCAATGAAGGAAGTCTATCAAAAGACAATGATGTTGATACAGAGATGCAAAGATTAAATGACAATGGATTAAAGTTGTGTTTTACTCCACTATATAATGTTGAAATGCAGGGTAAATTTCTTTTCAACAATGCTAGATCATTTCACAAACATTTTCCCGACATAAAGTCTGACCCCAATGTTTATGCAGCTGATGTAGTTGGAATAGCTGAGTCTTGGCTTTGTAGTAGTGATAGAAATGATGCATTTCACTTACAAGGGTTTAATATGTTCAGAAATGACGCCTTGCATTCGCAGACTAGACCTCATCATGGACTCATTACATTTGTCAAATCCTCTTCACATGTCAGCAAATATGAAAATTATTCCACAGAAAACATTGAATTTTCTTACCTGTCATTCAACCTGTGTGATTCTGAAGTGCAATGTGTTGTTATTTACAAAAAACCTGCTTGTCCTATTTCACACTTTTATACTATCATGAAGGACCACTTGGTACCACTTTTAAAGTTAAATGAAAACCTTGTCATTATGGGAGATTTCAATGTAGATTTAACAAAAGCTGGATGTAACACTTTCATAAGGTTTATGGAATCAACATTCCACTGCACACAAAGTATCAATCAGTCAACTACTAAAATGAAGTCACAATTGGATTTGATATTTACAAATTTTAGCGAGAGAGAAACTGGTGTGTTGGAAGCATATTGGTCTGACCATAATATGGTGTATTGTACTGTCAAATCCATTACTTAAAACCCGCCTTTGACTATTGGTGATGTTATTGACATACATCTCATTAATGAGATGTATGTCAATTACATCGACTGGGTGGTTTGTCAGAGAATGGGTTTCCACCAACGTTTAACCCTATGCTTGTGACGCCTACGTAGTGAACATCTACATGGCAGTCGGTTGCATTGAGTATTTCTATATACTGTAAATTGCAATAATTTGGATGTTGGAAATTTAATGCGCAAATTTAACTGCGAAGGAAAAAAAAGGGTATCTTAGTATTGCTTTGCATGAAATAAATAAGGATTACATCAAACTGGAAATATGAACACAGTGGTTTACACTGTTGATTCGTGCATTAAACACTGATAACTGCTTAATTTGATATATAGCACAAGAAATGCAAAATTTAAAAGCATCCTTTTTTATTCCAATCACCCAAAATATATTTATGGGTAGAAATACTCAATTTACGGTAATAGCCTAGAAAGACAATATATTTGTCCATCTGTTTACCATACACCATTTCTTGTATGGATGTTTTCGTATATTGAGAATCAAGTTCACTGCAGAAAGTTTGTTTAATTTAATTAGATTTAATTAAGGTTTAATGTATCTATAAAACTGTTGAATTAAATCCTTGTTCTGCTTACATGATGATAAAACTGTCGCACATGATATGCTGATGAAATGATATACTGATATAATTTGTTTTGTTTAATTTGCATTATGTTATCCAAGAAATCTTTTTTTTTTCATTTCCTTTTGTCTATTTAACTTAGTTTATAAATAAATCAACTTGCTTCTATTTAAGAGTTTAATAATTTAATTTACAAAATCTATTTGTATATGAAATGTGAAGTTAAAATATTTGAACTTAATTATAAAAAACTGCTGTACATGTAATATTTTCACCTTTTATTGCAGTGGCCAATATGAAGGTTTTTTAAAAATAATTTTTAACAATCTTTGACAATCGTGTACTTTACTGCTTGTTGAATCTGGTATTATATGCATATGGCCATGTGTTGTCAAACAGTTATGTTCAGTACAAAAGAAGATTGTTCTCTTAGGACCAATTGGTGAATTTTCATATAAAATGTATAGGAAATATTCCAGGATTCCAAGTTTTAATAACATAATTGCAATTTTTCACCAAACTTAAATCTTATTTACATGTTCCATTCATTATTCTAAGGTTTCTATGCTAATACATGTATTTGAACCTCTTCCTATTTTTCATATCAAAAGAATTCACTATATATTCATATATTTTCAATAAAACTTCTACCTCTAATATTTAACAATACTATCTATCTTTATGCAACTTTGCAGCATTGTTTTGTTATGCACATAGATATCAAGACTCATAAAAGATTCAATATGGATGTAGAAAGAATTTATACATATCTATTGAAATCTGTAAGGCTTATTATCCAGTCTCTTAATGTTGGGTCAAACACTGGAAAGTGAACTATAAGAAAAATTACATTGCATACTAAAGAACTAACATGAAGTACAATACTTGAGCAGTTTTAAACAAATTGTCATTAACTCTATCCATGAAAGCTTCATTTCATAAATAAAGAAAGGTAAGTATCAGGTAGAGGGGTCACTGCCGCAGCTCTAAAATGCTCGTAAACTCACTCTCTACTGATGAATTGTATAAATCAAACTACATTTAATGTAGTAAAATGGAAGTGAACAGGATAGATGTTTTTTTGTCATGATTACACATGTTACAAGCTAATATGTGTAAATATTCCACTTATGGATTACTCCATGTGAATGTATTGTCTACTTCATCAATATTTTCTTAAAAACTTTCATCAAATACACAAAGAGAATGTTTTATTGCTCTTGAAATATATTGTGCATATATCAATTATTAGCTATGGTACACTTTTCATGTCACTAGCAATAATCATAGCTTGTTTTTCCCTTCCATGATAACTAACCATAATCATAATTTACAAAACAGTCATTCCATATATCTTATAAAAAAAATGCTGCCTTTTTAAGTTACCAGGTATGATATTTATTTTTTGTAACTGCTTTTATACACAATTTAGTAGCATTTAGTGAATTATTGTTTTACATACAATATAATAATGTACCAAATAAGTGCAATCATGAACTTCACATTTTTAAAACAAATCAGCAATTATTATAGTAAAACATACCATTTACATATGATAATATCATATGGGATATTCTCAAACTGTACATGAACATCAATTTCCCTTTAAGAATCAAATTCAGCACTTGTACAATTTTTTTTGTATTTTAGAATATTATGTCACCTGTTTTGGTTTGCATTTTTAGATGTCTTGATATCTTTAAGTCACCAAGGTTTATTTAGCATTCAATACATTTACTATGTATACTCCATCATTCAATACCAGCTTGGATTTTCCTTACTGAAGCTTTTGATTTTCATTAGTAAGGAATTTCCTATCTTTCTCCTTCTTCCTATTGTAATTGTATCCTAGCAGCACTTTGTTCTCCTTATACTTATTGCATTACATTTGTATTAATATTAGGAGCTTTCAAAATAAGATCATCAGTTCTTAATTAATTTATTCTCTGTGTGTTCTTGTTTCATGTCATTTGTATAGCATGTTGCTGATTCTAGACTCAAATACCTGAAAATAAATCATTTGCTTATATAGATGCATATTTTTGTTGTATGTAAAGAAAGAAATTTAGTAATATTACATCAAACTGAAAACACCATTGAAATTGATTTGTTTCTTGAAAAATGTTGTTTCCCGCTAAGCCCTACCTGTGCAGTAATTTTTACCAAGGATTTATAAGTGACTATGTCCTTGTTTTTACTCAATAATTTCAGGAGCCTGTACCTTTAGAATTGAGAACAAACTACATTTCATGTTTCTTGAAACATGTATAGTTGAGACACTTCCTCTTTATTTGAAAAGAAAGTATTTACATAACATTGGGAAAATACAGCAAAATCTCTCCAAGAAAAAGTCCCTTTATTCAGCCCAAGTTCAGCCCCAAATGTACATGACACATACATTAAAGCAATACTGTATGTGTTAGTCACTTGCTGCACTGATAAAGGAAGCGTTTGATTTTAGAGGGTTTGGAGACAATGCAAAAGGTTTTCAAAAATATCCGAATATATACCACTCCAAATACCAGTTGAAATCATAACAATCCACTACATTTTACATAATAAACCAGACTGGATTGCCTGCCGTAGTTTTTCTACCCTCGGTCCGCTAGGCTTCGCACCGATATACATAGTATTTATGAGCGCAGTCTAGCGGACAGAATTGGTACTAAGGCAAGTAATCCAGTCTACTACTAGCTATGCTGAACCCGACTACAACATGATAGGACCTATTAAGATCTAGGAGTCGTCTTCCAAATTAATAGATATATAGGTATAGCAGACGACTCCTCACTCTGCTTTCTCTACATACTTTGCTCTTCCTATCTTTTCGCCTGCCCAGAAACGATTACTATACGTCCCGGCACGTAAACTCTTCACTTCACCGACTACTTCCGAACGGGTCGTTTCCGGACTTCTCGACAGTCTTCGTGTATTTCCGTATATGTGACGGAAAATTACGAACATTTCCGACTGCTAAATATACACTACACAATTTCCCGCCAGTTTCACACCAGCAGACTCTGAGTAGACATAAACAATCCAAACGTATCATGGCCAAACGGAAACTATTTGAAGATACACAGTCAGTGCTTGGATATATGTATGACCTTACGGATGTAGAAACCTCACAATCAGGAAAAACACGTTATTTTAAAGCGAAATTCCAAATGGGAAAATCCGACGTCAAAAAGATCGTTTCATTTGCACCCGATAAACATCCCATCTATGCAAAGGCTGCGGCGATGCAATCCCCCATTAAACTCTCTAATGTGCGTTTGTCGCCTGGAAATGACGGTAATGTTGATATCATCGTCAACCACAAAACCAATTTAGAGATCAGCGGAGAATCCCTACCTTTCAAAAAAGATGCGATATCACCTCGGGCTCAACAATCCACCAACAACGACATGGTGCTAGAAAAAGTAACAAACGAGGATATGTCGGTGAGTTGAAATGTTATTGCATTGAACAAATTTGAATATGTGAACTATCTGAGTACGACAAAACAAAAAAAAGGAGTTCAAATGTCTGAAAATTGTCCACTACGTATACACACTTACACAATCTAAATATTTATCGCCTTTTCATTGCCTTTGTCAGGTTGGGGACACCACTCCCGTATATCAGGTTGGGCACAGCCCTGCATATGGGTAACAGTTACCAACTTGAGTAACAGTTACCTGTTTGCAGTAATCAATAAGTTACCCAAATCAGAAATATTGTGTAAGAAAAATGCATGTTTTAAACTTTTTTATCAAAAAAGGGCGTAATAATTTTGACATGGCACCATTACTAACATAACATATATAGCACATTATTGAACAAAATGGGACATACTTCATTGTCTCAATTTTGGTAAAAGTCACAAAATAAACCACCTACATTGCTTACTATGGTGCTAAAAATAGAACACAGGTAAAACTCCTTCAACCATGACATTTGCACTGAATATCCCTGATAGCTATATATATACACTGAAGTCAATGGAGAGCACGTAAATTGTCATCTTACAACAAAGTTAGACAACAGAATTTGATATTTCACCCACAGAAACAGAGTCTTTGATCAGTTGTAAGGAATTCTAAAAATTATGACGCCCATTTTTTTATAATAATTTTTAAAACAACATTATGCGTTTTCTTTTCACATAATTACTCTATTGGATAACTTATTGATTACTGCAAACAGGTAACTGTTACCCATCTGCAGGCTTGTGCCCAACCTGTATATTATGCAGGATTCTGTGAAATGAAAATGCATAAAATTGTTTGCATCCTGAAAAAATTCCGTAGCACTATATCATATTTCGACTTAATTAGGCATATATTGACAATTTAAACACCAATTATTTTTCATTTTTCAAATCTGGACCGACCATCCGACAATTATTAAATACCGGAAGTCGGTAAAAATGACATCTCTGAAGTAATACACAGGTACCAAAATTAAACCTGGCAAAAACGAAACTGCATAAGATAATCATGAAAACAGCTGCCTATTTAGCAGAAAGTTATGTTTACTTCGGCAAAATCTTGTTTGGTCGGGGCCAGGTTACTCACAGTTCTTGCCAGTCCGAATATCCGGCCATTTTTTTCAACTTTTCTGATGTCTGAGTTAATATATAATTTATATACTGCATGTTGTTGTAAAAAATAGTTTTTAAATCAAAAGGTACTCTGACCAACGCAGAAATTACGACAAATGCATTATGTATATATTGTCAAAGAGGTTTGAAAATTGAAACATAATATACACTTAGTTAATATAAACAACATGTTTAATTTACAACCGATAAATGACCGATCAAATTGCAGACAAAACCTCAACACTAAACTAGCACTGTCACTCACTGAGTATGCAACAATTAATTAATTAGTAATTGCCATTCATGATCCAATTGTCATGCCTGGTTGGCGTTTTGCGTCCATACCCTGGTTAACTAATAACATGATTCTACTTTATTATTTCTATATGTTTACCGGACACATAACAATTTAATGTTATTTAAATATACGGTATTCAATCTTAACAACCACCGACGGCATTATAATTAAATTGATGAAATGGTGCTTTTAAGACAAACATTTCTCAAACCTACACAGTTTCGTGTAGTTTTGCAATTGTGCTTTATATAATTATTTAAGCATGGGCAATTGAAATTGATCATGAGGCATAAAACAACAAAAGAACACTTATTTGGTCTCATACAGTTCAGGTATATAATTTATAACTTCAAAAATGGCTCATAATTGCCACAGGCTAAATCATTTAAGTAAAAATGTAACTTTAAAAAAAACCTGCTATTACTTAATATTATTCTACACTAAATCATTTGATGGTTTATCTATCTATCTTTTCTATTTACAGGCCTCAGTCCATGTACAATTCTTGGGTTTCCTATCTGATGCAAAAGAGGTCACGACGAGATACGGCGTAAAACTGACGCGTGTTGGCATAATTGCTGACAGAACCACATCAATGAAATTAACCTTCTGGGAACAAAACATTCAGAAAATGGAAACAAACAAATGCTTCTACATAACAAATCTTGTCGCTAAAAAATTTGACGGTGTCCTCATGTTGAACACAACTGGGGCGACATCAATCTCCTCAATCACGCAAGTCCAAGATGTAAAGACTAACCTGCAGCATCTTTTAGAGTCGGATGAAACAAGAAAAATCAAAATCCACCAAACAACCATAAAGAAACAGACAAAATGTGGAAACACGAAGTGCAACAAATTAATTGAAGACGAAGATCCACACACCCCAACAATCAGATGCAAAAACTGCAGTATGAAACAAATGAGAAAGCATCTAAAAACAACAATCGTTGGACAAATGGTTTGCTTGGATGAAGACTGTGGAGAAAAAAACACGTTCCAAATTTACACAAACGCCCTGGACTCGTATGTAACAAAAAACAATGTGCCTCATCTAATCGATGATGTCGATAGGTTAGAAGATCACTTCCTATTAAAGGAACACTTTACCATCAAATACTCAACAAACAGTGGCGTCATCTCTGAGATAATTTCTGACGACATCAACATTGAAGACACTTTGTTTCAACAACCAGATGCAGAGTCTTCTTCTGTTGGCACACAAAATGTCTCACAACCGCAAATTCAAGAGAACTACTCATGATCACCATATATACATGTAACCTAACAGAACTTTTTGTTTTTGTGTGCCAAATGCTTATAGTACTGTATACCTGAAACGAGTTCGTGTTTTTTGGTTAATCATGTTTAAAGAGTTCAACAATCAACTCAACTGATACATATATGTCTAAAAAAGTTTCTGTTCTTGTGTCACTGTGCCAAATGCTTAGTACTCTATAACTGAAACAAATTAATCTTTTTGGTTAATATCATGCTTACTGATGCATGAGTTAAACTCAACTGTTCTACATATACTTAAAGATGCTCCACCGCCGACAGAGAATAAGTGATATTAATCATTTGAACTATAATTGGTGTTTAATCGTGTAAATATATGCCTAATTAACACAAAAAATAATATAAAATAATTTATTTCGCCTTTTGTGCATGCGCAATCAGTACTTCATTCCATATAGGATATAGTGTCACGGAATTTTTTCAGGATGCAATTAATTATTTTTCATATTTTTAACTTGAAGTAAAATTAGAAGCTCAAACTTTTCAATGGTGGTAATGGTGTAAAGTAAGTATCTTTTGTAACTGAAGAAAAATATTAAATCGTCTGCTCCTGTTTTTTATAGTGAACAAATACCATTTGTCAGCGGTGGAGCATCTTTAATTACTTTACATATTGTCTACATATTAATAGACACATGTATATATATATAAAAAATAAAACTAACGACCTTTCTCTAGTACTTTCGCCATTTCATAATGGCTCTTCACGAATATGAATGTTTTTTTTTTTAAACAATCCATGACGTCACAAGGTACACACACATTCAAATTCACATAACAATAATTAGTTGCTCCATCTTCTATTATGGCCTATTGACATTTGGTTTTAATATTTTTAAAAAAATGATTTCCTTTGCCTTCCAACAAAACAGTGTGTGAAGAATATTATTTGATAAATTAAATTCATCACCTGCACAATCATGTATATGTATATTGACATTCAAATAGCATACTGTGGTAAAATAAGAATAACAATTGAGGTAATTGTGTGCATCTGTTGCTTTACAATATAAGTCTGTTGTAATTATACCAGCTTCCTTTAATTTTGTTTGAACTAAAACATCTAAATATGGCATAGAAATTTTAAAAAATTAACTTTTATATTCCCAAAGCTAAGTGCCATCATAAAATGCCAAAAGTGCTATAAAAACCAAGTCGTTGAATTTTATTTTTGAAACTCTACATAAACACATACTTTTTTCTTTATTCTAAATATCAAACATGACAGCTCCCTTGAATGCACAGAAAGCAATCGCATAACAACTCAGATAGTATTAATTGTTTTTATTTCTAATATACATGTATATATATTTATTACAGAGTTAGCTCCCTTGCGGGTAGGTAGATTGTTACGTCATTATTTTGTGAGCGCAATTCACGTCATCTTCACCAAAACGTATGACGTTACGCTCGCAAACACATGACATCACAATCAATACCTACCCGCAAGTGCAGATAACTCTGTAATATGCAAATTGGAAATATATATAAGAAATAAAAACAATAACAACTGACTAGTGAGCGCTTTCGCCCCATTCAAGGGAGCTCATCAGTCTGAACAGCTCACTTTAGGGCAAAAGTGCTCACTAATCAGTCATTATTGTTTTTATTTCTTATAAATTTCGTCCATAAGGAATTTTCTTCAAATTTATTTTATATATATATATAGTTTGAAGAAAGATCCTTACTGACAAATCTATAAGCAATACATACAATCAATAGCAACTTGCTAGTTACGTGAACACTTTCACCCCATTCAAGAAAGCTCTAAGTATATATGCCAAAACAAGTTGTGCCACATGCTAAACACTGAATACCCAAAACGAGTTCGTGTTTTTGGTTAAAATCATGCTTACAGACTTTATCACAACTGTACTATGTACAAATATATATAATCAAATTTTGTTTTTGTGTGCCAATTCCAAATTCTTATGCATATGCTCATGATCAGTATACTATCAAACTAAAACAAGTTGGTGTTTTTGGTTAAAGTCAAACATGAATGTATTCACCTGCGTACTTTTGTTTAAAGTTGCACATCTACAAAAAAACAAATGTCAGTTATTTCGAAACATTCCTTTACAACCTATTGCTACATATGAGACATTCTACAAAAATGTCTCAACGCTAAGTTAAAATACATATCTTCATAATTAAGCGTTTTATCTAAATAATACTAACTCAAATTGTACTTTTACTTAAATATTAACACTACTAGTTTATTTGCATACACACAAAAACAAAATATAAATCTATTTTCATTGTAATCTTCAATACTTCACATATGATGCAAGTCATTTTTTAACTTTCAAACATTGATTTCCTTCCTCACTCTTTACAAAAAATAATATTACCAGCCCCAACCTTTCTCAGATATTGAAAATATGGCATTTGCAATTTTTTTCCCCAAGTTTATGTCACTGTTGTTTTTTGTTTAAACTTTTTATAAACACCTTCACTATTATAATTACCTGATCAACTTCAGACAATGCACCAAATAGGTTATAATTAATTATAACTGATATTCATACAAACAACACCTATAAAATCTTAAAAACAACTAAATTTAAAACATATATAAATACCGCGGTACGTATTATATTTTCAAAGACAAATTTCAAGATTTTAAAAACTGAAACATTTCCGTACAATGTCTCATACTGTTTTACATGCATGTATATGTGATGAAACTGTGTTTTGTTTTCAAGTCAAGATTTAGTATATTATTGTAGTTTAATTGTGTTGATACATATGGATGGATGCAAATATTTAGTTGACTACACAACTCGGGGAATCCAACAAACCTCTGTTCTTTTTTGTACGCTATATAATTAGCACATACAAAAATGCAAACTTCCAACTACCAGTATATATAAAATGGATATCCAACAAACTTTGGTTGTTTTATTTTAGATTTGTTGCATTATTTTCATTGTTAATATACATGGACGCATATAACTGACTATACAACTCAAGGACATTAGTTGTTTTAATATAGAATTAGTTTATTATTGCTGTTTGTTGATAACTCAAGCAATCCAACAAACATTAGTTGTTTTATTATAACTCAAGCAATCCAACAAACATTAGTTGTTTTATTATAAAATTAGTTTATTATTGCTGTTTGTTGATAACTCAAACAATCCAACAAACAACCAGCTACATAACTTGAGAAATCAAACAAACCTCTGTTGTTTTATTTTACATAAAACTAGTTTGATGATATACATGGTCACAAATACTTACCTATACAACCTGACAAATCTGTCAAACCTTGTTTCTTTGAATATAGATTTAGTTCATTATTGTAGATTGTTGATACAAACATTAGTTGTTTTATTATAGAATTAGTTTATTATTGCTGTTTGTTGATAACTCAAACAATCCAACAAAGAACCAGCTACATAACTTGAGAAATCAAACAAACCTCTGTTGTTTTATTTTACATAAAACTAGTTTGATGATATACATGGTCACAAATACTTACCTATACAACTTGACAAATCTGTCAAACCTTGTTTCTTTGAATATAGATTTAGTTCATTATTGTAGATTGTTGATACATAAATGCAAATAGATCGCTAAACAACTTGTAGAATTTGTTACACCTTGTTTGTTTTAATATTTAATATATTATTGTACCTTGTTAATGCATGGATGCAAATATATAACTATACAACTAAACATATCTGTTAAATGTTAGTTAAATTTAGATTTAGTTTATTGTAGTTTATGCAAATCATCAGCTATACGTTTTAACAAATCCAACAAATTACACATTTTAAGACAGATTTACTATATTTGTAACTTTCTGATATACATAGATGCAACTACTAGAAACTCAATATACAAAAATTAATTCACTAAATCTAAAAAAACCTTTATTGTTTTAATTTAAATTCAGTTTATTATTGACAATTGTTATTACAGAAATACAAGTAGCTAACTATACTACTCCACAAACCCAAAATAACTTCTTTTTTAATGCAAATTTTGTATATTATTATAGTTTTCACAATGTTTTGATGCATAAGCCTTCATTTATTTTTTTCAATTCCTGTTACTCCTAATAAAAGTTTTGATGAAATATCTTTTGTATGTTTTCTTTCCTTTGTCTAATTCTACCAATGTGATTTGACTGAAACTCGCCTGAAATGATTCTAACATTGTCCTGACCAAATGCCAAATTTTTCAATTGATCCAATATTCCAGATGCCTATTGCAGCTCTCACGTTGAAAACACATATTCAACTTCTTCTCATGCCATTTGGCTTAAACTTGCCTGCAATGATCCTTACATGGTTCACACAGTGTAATTTTTTGCCTTGCACCAAAAGCAGAGATGACCACCACCTTTAAAACTTACTTTAAACTTCTTTTCTAGGTCCAATACTGTAAATATATAATGTACCTTAAATAATCCTTGCATTGTCTTCACAAACGACTGTTGCCAAACAAGTCAGATGACCGTTAAGGCCCTTGGGCCTCTTGTTCAAATGTACATGAATGTGACGAATAACAAAATAGCAATAACGGTTAATTTACATTTGTCAGCATTTTATAATTATGTAAGTATGTAAGTCATACCGTTTAGACATATATATATATATATATATATATGAATTTATTCATCACAGAAAATACGTATACCACACGGTGAATCGATGAATGAAGAGAGATCGTTGCAATGCTTGGTCTGCTAATTTTTCTGAAACAAGTATATTTATCTTCAGACTAGATTCTCAATCAAGATAACAATAACATTTTGTAACAATTTTGCTAAGTGTGGGAGGCGATGGCCAAATGGAGAAGATGTCCCGTCAGATATATCACCCTCTGGGTCGCGACTTTGAATCCCATGTGGGGCGCAGTTTGCAGGTACTAACCACTGGTCAGTGAATGTTTTTTCCTGATAATCAGGTTTTCTTCTACCATATCAAACCTAGCATGTCCGTAAATGACCCTGGCTGTTAATAGGATGTAACCCTAAACAAACCAAACCTGGCTAATTGTGTTTGTCTGCCACTATTTTTGATGTATGGTAACAAAACATGTACATATGGATATTGAAGTTTATCAAGAATTCCAGTGCAGATCTGCCCTAGGATTGATCATACAGAAAAGCAGAATACAAAACAAATGGCTACTGAATGTTAAGGCACATACATGTAACAATGAGAATTTGTTGAACTTTCGGGATTATATTAAAGAGATATCATGAATCGGTTTGTGATTGTCAGTGTAAAAACACTAAATTGTAATTTCAGTTTATTGTTTACGTAAGCATATGGTAGGTTTCGCTTAAGGCGAATATGAAGTGTTTTAAAATCAGTTCTGAAATAACTACGAAGAAATGTCTATCACACGACTTTTAAATGAGAACGTAATTATTCATACAATTGTAACAAATCGCCTGTCTATTTATTTGAATGAAGTAAACACAAGACAAAATATTTTTACATAACAAGCACAATTAATATCCATTGAAGTTTTTTCTTCTTTATATCACGATTTTGAATTGCTGAAAATAACAGCAAAATCGATTCTACTGTCAATGAAGAAATAGAGGACGATTCAATAATAATAATTTCATTAAAAACAATCGGCATTTACAACATTATTCTTAATAAAATATTTACATAAATTACATTTTCATAAAACAAAACAATTTTCAAAGTGAAATATGAAATTTACAAAAATCAGCATGTCCAATTGAAAACATTTATGAAAATGCCATAATAAAAGATACAGTACATATATAAATGAATATCATAATTTATCAATGTGATATATCAATCGCAATTTCCAAGAGTCATTGTTAGTAATATTTGTGTTTTGTTTCAAACAATACCACAGACTCATTTACTTTACAATTAAAGATATGAAATATGTTCAAAAATTAATTATTTAGGTAATTTTTCATTAACGAAAATTATCGCCAGAGTTGTCACTAGACGTTCATGGCATAACGAAACATATACTGCGGACTATTATTTTCTAATGATAAAATAAAAATGGCAATTTGACGTTTCATTTTTATTTTGATTCTAAAAATAAAATCTTTGGAAATGGAAGGACTAAGAGAAACACGAGGAAAACAGGTATTCTTAAAATAGCTTGCCTTAATTTACTCTACTTGTGGTTAACATATAACAACGTCTAAGAGCACAAGAAAATGTTCTCAAGCAAGTTACTCATAATTTCTAACGCAAGGAACTTTTAATGACACGTAATGGTGGCTGCCTAATCAATAAATTTTGATGTGGTTGTTATTATACAATTATCGACCTATTTTCAGGTGGATACGGTGAGTTATCAACCCCAGTAAGTGATATATCCCGAGGCAGGAGGCCGAGGGTTATATCATTTTCGAGGGTTCAATTCAATCAAATTCATTTTTTCCGTAGACGTTACGGTCCATCAGTACAAACTACATCATGTAAAATATACAATTGATATCACAAAAGAGATCGAGAGTGATTCATACCATAGATATTCCAGCCAAATGTCTCAACTTTTTAACTTTTCTGACCTTGTCTTAAAAGCAAAATGAATAAATTTACCAGTATTTTGTAATTCTTTAACGTTGTTAGCACTTAATAATTAATTAATTTAAAAACAATTGGTCTTCTGTAATAATATTTCTTTATATACTTTAGGCGTAAATCAACATAGATATGAATCTGTAAAAGAGAGACCGTTATGTTTACATCGAAAATGATATAACCCTCGGCCTCTGGCCTCGGGATATATTACTTACTCGGGTTGATAACTCACCGTATCCACCTGAAATTAGGTCGATAATTAATATTGTATACTAAAAAAGAAAGGATGCATATCAATACATTTGTCTCTTTTGATATGTCCAGAGATGATAATCACACAAAGGTTATGTTTGCAATGTTGAATGACTTCATTTTTAACCGTATAGGGATTTTTTTTATATAAGGGGATGTTTTACTGTAGTTTATTTGCATCTTTGCATTTTTGAGCGTGCTGTTCCTATGAATGCTGATGTAAATACAAAGAAATAATATCGTGGTATATGTTATCACATATCATGTTCCATATATATATTACTTTACCCTAAAAGTTTTTGTGGCGCATGTCGTAATATGTACATAAAACATTTTGGTGGAGAAATTAATATTATTTCAGATAAAAGATTTTTATTACAATAAAAAATAATGCATGCAACAATTTTCTCTCATATAAAATAGAACTGAGATATAATATTGATCAAACTGTGTTGTTGTAAAATAAATTGAAATGGAATTGATTTTCATATGGGAATTTCAAACATTATACAAGTGCAGTAAAATGCGTTTATAACGAACACATATCAAAGTCATGATCATAACGTAGAATTATATTTGTGTATCACTGTATATAAAAAACAACAAGCATGACAATCTCTATTTATTACACTATGTACACTTTGAAGTACTAACATCAGATTTATATAATTACATGTTGTAAGGAACGTGTTGTTATACTAAAACAATGCAGCTGATGAAAGTGGGCCATTGATTAATGGGTTGTATCAGATAACAAATTTTCATGAAAACAAACTTTGTCATGGCATTTTGCTTTAATGTTTGAAACAATATTGGCATGATAAATTAAACTCGGCTTGAAAAGTATAAAAAAAATCTGGACTTTTAGGATAAAACCTGATGATAATCGGAAAATTCATATGGCATTACTTATTTTGTGTACTATGATGAGAAATAACAGCCAAATGTACATCTAAGTTAAAGCAATGATGATTCAATTATGTATTATTATATAATAACTACAGCAATACTAACAAATGGTCAATAGGAATGATATCGCCAAGTTTTCAAAAGCAAAAAATACATTGTACTACTAATCTTCTTATCAAATTAATATCATTTAAGTGAATAAAGCAATTCAAAAGAATGAAGAAACGCTACTTATTTATATGTTTGTAATTTTGGAATAAAAAATACAAAATTATTACATAAAACATCATGCAATGGTAAAAATTTTGGTAAAATATTTTCAATTATAAATTCAGTGTCAAAATATACACCAAACAATATATTTAATTAATGATACATGTATATTTCTTTTTCATTTTAATAGGATGTTGTGATAAAAGCAACAAAAAATGTATACCAATACTTATATTTAATCTATCAATTAAATATTTCTAATATGTAATTTTCTAGGACATTTTTATGAAAGCAACAAAATCATTTTAGTATTATAGCGCTTGTTTGAGAATCCAAAAAGGTTATTCAAACACAGCAAAAATCATTTCTTCTCTGAATTTTATAAATTTAATTCATTCTTTGTCAACAAATTATATTGCTAAAGCCTCAAATTAGCTATAAATGACATCTTTAAGAAATATTTTCAAAATCTTAAAAGTGTAAGTAAGGATATAACCATGCATTAAACTTATAACTAAAGATACAACTTAAAACTAAGAAGGATGATCAAGTTATTCAAATTAAAAAACACACAACTGACATATCGATGTATACATAAATTACATACGTATGTTTATAAACAATAAAACCTGTTTTAGCGACCATCTCAATTTCCCTTTGTCCCTTGGGTTTGACTGTATCTTTAACCCTGGCACATTTAGTCACAATCATAAATGGTATGTTCTGTATGCATATACGTATTGATTGGTACGTCATACCTATCACATTTTGAGGGAAAGCGCCGAAATGCTCTCTAACAAAAATGATGACATTTCTCACATGGGAAGATAACACTGTAATATGCAAAGCAATTGTGTCACAAGCAAATAAGTTCATTAAAATATTGGAGACTTATGACTTAAAATAATTCCTCAATAGTAATTCTCTTTAAACAGGTAAAATGTATAACTATTTCATTGGATAAAAAATATAAAATCTTACTGTAAACATATGAAATCTCAAAGGTAAAAACATTAATATACAAAATTTTACACAATGTCAGTATATCTTATTGCCATTGGACGCTACCTAAATGGGTCATTTCATTTTTTTTCATTTTTTTTTAAATCAACACTAAACAAATCTATTTTGCGATATTATGATTTACAAAATCTGCTTCAACTTTAAATATAGTTAGAGGTTTAAAACCGTAAATCGCATGATGAGATGATCATAAATATTATTCTAGCATGCAAGTACTATAAAAAAAATGGTTAGTAGTGATAGATCCCGATTTTTATTATTCAGGAATCTACCAATTATACGCCCACTACCTTTCCGGAGCGAATCATAAAGGTTTCTTAAAAACTTTATAACATCAGAAAATATATACTGATGGTTTAAGATGTGGTAAAAACATCAAATTTATGCAAGATTTCCTCGTTATATATCATAACAGTGCAGAGTCACAGAGAAGCATAAGACGACCGCGTTATGAAAACTGTCATATTATTTATATTAATCAAATTATACAGAAGGTGATGATACGTGTAGTATTAATAGTAAGTTAAAAACTTTTACGACATTACAAAATTATCGATCTCTATTTACATTCCCATTTAAAAAATTACAAGCAGTTTTGGAAAGGTTAGTGGGCCTTTAACATATACTGTTACAATAATCACAGTGCTGCAGGTGTATAAACAAATCGTGATAAAATGTAAAGATATTGATGTTCAATTCCATAACTTTCCAAAATAGAATAAAAATCTTTCCATTAGCTGCCATTCTACATCAACCTGATAGATGTTTCAAGATTGCTAACTTTCTGGTAGAATTTACCATCTCTCATCAGAAACACCTCATACAACATAGCCTACAAGTAACTGTAACAGGCAATACTTAGTGTAATATCAGAGAGATTAGGACATCGTGATTTATTTGTCCCTGGCCATTCCCGAGTCGTTTTTCATCCCATACTCCTGTACAAACTGTGCTGTTTTGTCCACTTCCTCTGTAAGTCGTAGATTAGAATACAGTTACATATGGCTGGTATATAGACTATTTGAATTGTAATTTATTTATTTTTATATATAAAGTATATACTTTAGATGCATATCAGTTTATTTTCGCGGGAATGATATTTAGCGATTTTCACGAGACATTCCTTTGATTGCGAAAGTATAAAGAAATGGTTGATTTATATATGGTCACATATTTCATCAGATGAAGCCTTTTGTACTTAGGTCCCACAGTTTCATCATTTAGACGTTTGTACCGTTCCTACCTTGGTCCATCAATTTGATCAATTTAAGGCTTTCTTACCGTGGTCCCACAGTTTCAACATTTAGAACTGTCCTTATCTTAGTCCAACAGTTTCATCAGTTAAAGTCTTTCTTATCTTGGTCCCACAGTCTCATCAGTTGAAGACTTTCTTTCCTTGTTCCCACAGTCTCATCAGTTGAAGACTTTCTTACCCACAGTTTCATCAGTTGAAGCCTTTCTTACCTTGGTCCCACAGTTTCATCAGTTGAAGCCTTTCTTACCTTGGTCCCACAGTTTCATCAGTTGAAGCCTTTCTTACCTTGGTCCTACAATTTCATCAGTTGAAGCCTTTCTTACCTTGGTCCCAAAGTTTCATCAGTTGAAGCCTTTCTTACCTTGGTCCTACAATTTCATCAGTTGAAGCCTTTCTTACCTTGGTCCCAACGTTTCATCAGTTGAAGCCTTTCTTACCTTGGTCCCAAAATTTCATCAGTTAAAGCCTTTCTTACCTTGGTCCCAAAGTTTCATCAGTTGAAGCCTTTCTTACCTTGGTCCCAAAGTTTCATCAGTTGAAGCCTTTCTTACCTTGGTCCCAAAGTTTCATCAGTTGAAGCCTTTCTTACCTTGGTCCCACAGTTTCATCAGTTGAAGCCTTTCTTATCTTGGTCCCACAGTCTCATCAGTTTAAGACTTTCTTTCCTTGTTCCCACAGTCTCATCAGTTGAAGACTTTCTTACCCACAGTTTCATCAGTTGAAGCCTTTCTTACCTTGGTCCCAAAGTTTCATTAGTTGAAGCCTTTCTTACCTTGGTCCTACAGTTTCATTAGTTGAAGCCTCCTTACCTTGGTCCCAACGTTTCATCAGTTGAAGCCTTTCTTACCTTGGTCCCAAAGTTTCATCAGTTGAAGCCTTTCTTACCTTGGTCCTACAGTTACATTAGTTGAAGCCTTTCTTACCTTGGTCCCAAAGTTTCATCAGTTGAAGCCTTTCTTACCTTGGTCCCAAAGTTTCATCAGTTGAAGCCTTTCTTACCTTGGTCCCAAAGTTTCATCAGTTGAAGCCTTTCTTACCTTGGTCCCAAAGTTTCATCAGTTGAAGCCTTTCTTACCTTGGTCCCAAAGTTTCATCAGTTGAAGCCTTTCTTACCTTGGTCCCAAAGTTTCATTAGTTGAAGCCTCCTTACCTTGGTCCCAAAGTTTCATTAGTTGAAGCCTCCTTACCTTGGTCCCAAAGTTTCATCAGTTGAAGCCTTTCTTACCTTGGTCCCAACGTTTCATCAGTTAAAGCCTTTCTTACCTTGGTCCTACAGTTACATTAGTTAAAGCCTTTCTTACCTTGGTCCCAAAGTTTCATCAGTTGAAGCCTTTCTTACCTTGGTCCCAAAGTTTCATCAGTTGAAGCCTTTCTTACCTTGGTCCCAAAGTTTCATCAGTTAAAGCCTTTCTTACCTTGGTCCCAAAGTTTCATCAGTTGAAGCCTTTCTTACCTTGGTCCCAAAGTTTCATCAGTTGAAGCATTTCTTACCTTGGTCCCAAAGTTTCATCAGTTAAAGCCTTTCTTACCTTGGTCCCAAAGTTTCATCAGTTGAAGCCTTTCTTACCTTGGTCCCAAAGTTTCATCAGTTGAAGCCTTTCTTACCTTGGTCCCAAAGTTTCATCAGTTGAAGCCTTTCTTACCTTGGTCCCAAAGTTTCATCAGTTGAAGCCTTTCCTCCATATCCTGTAACTCCTCCTCCTCAGGTTCACATTGGACACCTGTGTATCCTCCGTTTTCTTTGCAGTAATCTATGAAGCTGAAAAGTACACATAATTTATTGAGCCACATTTGAATCTTGCAACTCATTGCTGAACTGTTGTCATTGGATTTACATTCAAATCCTAGTCTTGTGAAAATAAACGAAGGTCAATATTTCCTTCTTAATGTTGATCATGTTACTGTAGTATGGGATAAAATTATTCAAATGCAGATCATTTAGTGCTGATCTGATGACTGTACTGGAAATATACTTTTTATATGGCAGTGCTAAATTGTGAGTGATTGGAGGGTAATTGTTTGAACACTGACCATATGTAAGAGTGTTTAAGACTCTTTAACTTATGTCCAGGTCGTGTGACAGTTTTGTATGATTACCTTTCTGATGCTGATCATGTGACTGCCTTACCTTTTCCAATGCTGATCATGTGACAGTGTTTGAGGGTTTCCAATGACGATCAATAAGGCCTTAGCTCTAGTCAAGGTCACGTTGAATCTCTGCACACACAAAAAATGAAAATATTAAAACAATAATCCCAAAACAAAAGAAAACTCTCAAATGAAAAGGATTACAAAATATGATCACACAATCTGTCCGATATCCATGTAATATTTTTGAATATGTCAGCAGTGTAATATAACATTATGCTTTTCATTGGATCGAAATTTATTGTGAAATCATCAATTGAATCACTAACTGTTAAACAGTGAAGTAACACTAGGATTCGAGGACATCCTGACACAATGATATCTCTATTTGCAAAACATTTTGACGTTTAGATTTTCAAAATGTAGGTTGTTGTATGTAGATGTAAGTGGCTTGTCTGGAGCTCAAGGTGTGAAAGACAATTCTCTTATCACATAAACATATCCTGGATAAATCCACAAACTTAAATTTGACAAACCTTTTCATTTTATACATATCCTGGATAAATCCACAAACTTAAATTTGACAAACCTTTTCATTTTTCAGGAATCCCAGCTTGTATTTAACATCCAGGGAGAGATATTCTGGGTTACTGCGGACAGTGGACACAATGATGACCAGTCGTTCCTGACCTTGGAATTCCTCCACAGACCCTACTCGTATATCAGTCATGGACTTCTTCCTCAGTATAGCCTGGATCTTCTGGACCTAGAAATACATTGGCTTGTTGAGGGTATGATTCTTTTATAAACAATCTTCAACTGATTGAGTTTATGCAATCATTTTATTTCATAATTAATTTAGAGTAGATGTAAACACTTGTTTCAAGCATGGTTGATATACACGACTGTACATAAATTGTATTTTGAATATTCAAACTAAGAGATTGAACCTGAATCACTTTTCATCTTACATGTACAACTACATGTAGTGACTTGATACAAATACTGCTGGAATTGCGCACTTGTATTTGTGACTTTTATTTTTTGCATTTATACTGCAGTCTAATGACTATTATATTTGTTTTTTTTAGCATTTTCATAAAACAAGAGGCCCAGAGGGCCTGTATCGCTCACCTGGTTTGTAATGCCAAGTAATGTTCTGAATACAGGTTCATTGTTTCTTTTCTGAAGGAATTTTAATATTAACCTCTAAATCCCCTATTGGGCCCCACCCCTCCCGCCCCCAGGGGGTCAGAGCCAAAATCTATACAAGTTCTGTTCCCCTTCCCCCAAGGATGTTTATGGCCAAATTTGGTCACAATCCAAGCAAAACTCTGGGACAAGAAGTGATTTATAGGATTTACCTCTATTACCCCTATTGGGCCCCACCCGTCCTGCCCTCGGGGGGCCAGAGTCAAAATTTATACAAGTTCTGTTCCCCTTCCCCAAAGGATGCTTGTGGCCAAATTTGGTTACATTCCATTCAGAACTCTATGACTAGTAGCGATTTAAAGGATTTACCTCTATTACCCCTATTGGGCCCCGCCCCTCCTGCCCCCGGGGGACCAGAGCCAAAATTTATACAAGTTCTGTTCCCCTTCCCCAAAGGATGTTTGTGGCCAAATTTGGTTACATTCCATTCAGAACTCTATGACTAGTAGCGATTTAAAGGATTTACCTCTATTTCCCCTATTGGGCCCCGCCCCTCCTGCCCCCGGGGGTCCAGAGCCAAAATTTATACAAGTTCTGTTCCCCTTCCCCCAAGGATGTTTGTGGCCAAATTTGGTTACATTCCATTCAGAACTCTATGACTAGTAGCGATTTAAAGGATTTACCTCTATTTCCCCTATTGGGCCCCGCCCCTCCTGCCCCCGGGGGACCAGAGTCAAAATTTACACAAGTTCTGTTCCCCTTCCCCCAAGGATGTTTGTGGCCGAATTTGGTTACAATTCATGTAGAACTCTATTACAAGTAGCGATATAAAGGATTTACCTCTATTTCCCCTATTGGGCCCCGCCCCTCCTGCCCCCAGGGGACCAGAGTCAAAATTTATACAAGTTCTGTTCCCCTTCCCCCAAGGATGTTTGTGGCCAAATTTGGTTACAATTCATGTAGAACTCTATGACTAGTAGCGATTTAAAGGATTTACCTCTATTTCCCCTATTGGGCCCCGCCCCTCCTGCCCCCGGGGGACCAGAGCCAAAATTTATACAAGTTCTGTTCCCCTTCCCCCAAGGATGTTTGTGGCCAAATTTGGTTACATTCCATTCAGAACTCTACGACAAGTAGCGATTTAAAGGATTTACCTCTATTTCCCCTATTGGGCCCCGCCCCTCCTGACCCGGGGGATCAGAGCCAAAATTTATACAAGTTCTGTTCCCCTTCCCCCAAGGATGTTTGTGGCCAAATTTAGTTACATTCCATTCAGAACTCTATGACTAGTAGCGATTTAAAGGATTTACCTCTATTTCCCCTATTGGGCCCCGCCCCTCCTGCCCCCGGGGGACCAGAGCCAAAATTTATACAAGTTCTGTTCCCCTTACCCCAAGGATGTTTGTGGCCAAATTTGGTTACATTCCATTCAGAACTCTATGACTAGTAGCGATTTAAAGGATTTACCTCTATTTCCCCTATTCGGCCCCCGCCCCTCCTGCCCCCAGGGGACCAGAGTCAAAATTTATACAAGTTCTGTTCCCCTTCCCCCAAGGATGTTTGTGGCCAAATTTGGTTACAATTCATGTAGAACTCTATGACTAGTAGCGATTTAAAGGATTTACCTCTATTTCCCTATTTCCCCTATTGGCCCCGCCCCTCCTGCCCCCGGGGACCAGAGTCAAAATTTACACAAGTTCTGTTCCCCTTCCCCCAAGGATGTTTGTGGCCGAATTTGGTTACAATTCATGTAGAACTCTATTACAAGTAGCGATATAAAGGATTTACCTCTATTTCCCCTATTGGGCCCCGCCCCTCCTGCCCCCAGGGGACCAAGAGTCAAAATTTATATAAGTTCTGTTCCCCTTCCCCCAAGGATGTTTGTGGCCAAATTTGGTTACAATTCATGTAGAACTCTATGACTAGTAGCGATTTAAAGGATTTACCTCTATTTCCCCCTATTGGGCCCCGCCCCTCCTGCCCCCGGGGGACCAGAGCCAAAATTTATACAAGTTCTGTTCCCCTTCCCCTAAGGATGTTTGTGGCTTATTTTTGGTTAACAGTTCCATGCAGAAGTATCTTTGACAGAGTTGCTATTTTAAAAGGAATTACCGCTATTACCCCCTGTTGGGGCCGCCCTTTCCTCCTGCCCCATGGGGGACCAGAGACCAAAATTTATACGAATTCTGTTTCACTATACCCAAGGCATGATTTTGTGGTCGGTGAATGTTTGTGGGAAGTACACGATTTCCCTATGCGCTGTGCCTATCTCTCCTAGGACTACATAGTAGCGATTTAAAAACATATTACTACCCCTCATTTCCACTAGTTGCTCCCCGGACGCTGCCTGATCCATTGCCCCGGGGGGTGACAGAGGTCACAGAATTTGTATTACAGTTCTGATATCTCCCTTTCTCCCCCAGGGTGTGTGTTGTGATGTGTGGCAACAGAAGTCGTTGGTGTACAAATTCATGTGAGCAAACTCTATGACTAGTAGCGATTTAAAGGATTTACCTCTATTTCCCCTATTCGGCCACCCCGCCCCTCCTGCCCCCAGGGGACCAGAGTCAAAATTTATACAAGTTCTGTTCCCCTTCCCCCAAGGATGTTTGTGGCCAAATTTGGGTTACAATTCATGTAGAACTCTATGACTAGTAGCGATTTAAAGGATTTACCTCTATTTCCCCTATTGGGCCCCGCCCCTCCTGCCCCCGGGGGACCAGAGCCAAAATTTATACAAGTTCTGTTCCCCTTTCCCCAAAGGATGTTTGTGGCCAAATTTGGTTACATTCAATTCAGAGCTCTATGACAAGTAGCGATTTTAAAGGATTTACCTCTATTACCCTTATTGGCCCCGCTCCTCCTGCCCCTGGGGGGACCAGAGCCAAAATTTATACAAGTTCTGTTTTTCCCCTCCCCAGAAGGATGTTTGTGGTCAAATTTGGTTACAATCCGTGCAGAACTCTAGGACAAAGTAGCGATTTATAAGGATTTACCTCTAATTTCCCCTATTGGGCCCCGCCACCTCCTGGACCCCGGGGGGGACAGAGCCAAAATTTATACAAGTTCTGTTCCCCCTCCCCCAAGGATGTTTGTGGCCAAGTTTGGTTACAATCCATGCAGAACTCTAATGACTAGTAGCGATTTAAAGGAAATGTTGAACGACGGACCGATGGACGGACAACGGGACGACGGACGGAGGGACGACGGACGCCAGGCGCCATGACATAAGCCACCGGCCCTTTGGGCCAGGTGAGCTAACACAATAAACTTGCACTTAAACCAATTCAACTATACTAAAATGTTAAGATAAAAAGCCTGAGCTCATACTTAAATGCATATAAATCAGATTCATCATAGTGATCCTCCATAAACTTTTGCCAGAGTTATTTTTTTGGAAAATATCTTAAATAAATTAACAACAATACCTGCTTCCTGTATGGGGAAATAATTCCAATATCTTTTGGGTTCAATTTGTAGTTTTTGTACTGTAATAGCAGCTGGACATATGTCCAAACCTTGTCCACTTCTGCTGCATTGAAGAACGATGGACTCCTCTCCTCCCTCTCATCCTGACCCATGACCCCGTGGAAAATAACAGGGAAGTTTTTCTTCGGAAGTTCTTCCCAGCGACAGTAAGTTTCTCTCTTACCAACATCAGCACAGCACTTCAACTCTCCTTGGTAGAAAAGATCATTTGGAAGTTTGAGGATAGCTGGATGTGAGCGGTAGTTTCTCAGTAGTTTTTTGTGATGATTCTGGTATCATAACTCCCAGTGTTTATAGCGCCTCTCTTGTACACTTCACACTTTGTCATGTAGCGCTGCAACAATGACTCACCTAGAACAGTTAGAAAAATTAAAAGTTTTGAAACCAAATCTAAACAACTATTTCCCCGGATCGTGGTTTTTCCTTTGTCATCCCAATCCCTGTGAAATCATTTATTTTCATTGGGCTCAATTTTCATGGAATATGAATATTTACAATTTCATTGTGTCTTAAATCCAAGGAGGAAACCTTACACATTACAGTTAAAAAGACAGAGTCGACGCTGTAACTTGAACTGTGTGATCGCTCGAGCCGAAGTAAGCTCTACCACACAACACAGTTAAAATTACAAGCTAGATTCGGTACCCAACTAGTGTTTTTACAAATGTGTCCAGGCCCCGATTTCTCGAAACAAACTTAAGTCCAAAACTGACTTAAGTCTAAAGTTTTCATATAAGTTACATAAGGAGAATAACTCTGCAATAAGTCTGCACTTCTGTTTCGAGAAATCGGAGCCAGGAAACAAATATCATGTCACATTGATAGTTTCATGATTGCTTCAATTAGTTATTCGTTCTAACTTGGTACATGTAGATATAGTCTACCAAATTTTGAAAACTATCTTTGTTCGAACAATACTCTCCGACTTGGAACTGGTTATTCTACTTCCTGAAAAAAAACTATGCAGCAAGTTACTAATCATCTTAAGAATGCATTCATTGAAAAGATCAATTTTCATAGGGATGTAAATTCGTTGATTTTCATCCAAAAACGAAATCCACCAAAAATAATTAACCCCCCCACGAAAATTAATGATTTCAAAGCACCTCTTCATATATTGCTAACTTCATAATTATTGTTATAGAAGTGTTGTCCAGAAGGGCTAACATGGGTGTACAATTCCATTAGCCCGACGTCCGGGGCTAGTGAATTTCAGGTCAGGGCTAGTGGCTTCACGATCATTACCATCCTCGATACTCCAGGGGTTCCGATCACTTACGATCTTTACACCCCTGGACTATCTCATCGTAAAACTGGAGGCAACAGAACAGAACAGGTAATTTAGTTATCTGATGTACATCAAAAGAACCGTATAACGGTACACTGTGGTTGACTATGTGGCTTTGAAGTTGGGCGTCGCTCTCTCTGTAGTCTTCAAAGGAAATCTTTGCTGGTCTGTGATTGGTCAAATATTTTCAGCTGAGCTGCCTTCAATTTCACTATGAGATAGTCCAGGGGTGTAGAGATCGTAAGTGATCGGAAAGCCCTGGAGTATCGAGGATGGATCATTACTAGCCCGTTAGTGGAAATTTCCTGATAAAAATCTATCTTTACATTGAAATTTTAGTTGTAAATCAGCAGTTTAGCCTTTTATTGCTGTACTAGCAGTAAATGTGTGGTCAAAACTGAAGCGAAAATATCATGAATGTAGTTTTACAACCACAGATGGTTCCCAAACGTAAATAACATTTTTCATCTATGTGCATCAAACGCTTTGTTATGTAATTGGTGAAAGTTAAGCGCTTGAGTGACGCAGATGGCCATGTGTTTGCCGATGTTGTTGACAGACAGGGAACGGGAAAATCTAGATTTCTAGACTCTAGATAAAAATTAATTATGAAGTGACTGTTATATTATTTAGCATCACTATCATTTTAGTGTTATAAATTTGAGTATATGAGGGTTGGATTCAGAAAGTACTACTGCTGTGAGATGGATAGAGGATCGTTTTGAAGTATAAAATAATGGTAGTTTTTAGTCCTGTGCACTTGCAGATCTATACATATATAGGTATGCTTAGTTAATTGACACAAATAAATTCACTAAATGTTTTTCAAAATAACTTAAATAGAATTGAAATCTTGTAAATGAAAATTAGCAGTGCAATTTAATAATCATTTACAAAATATTTTATTGTAAATTGTCAAATTGAATTTGTGTACAGTTCTTGGAAATAATTTATATGAAATTATGAAATTGGCAACATTTTATTCAAATCTCATGCAAATGTTACTAGATAAAATGGAGTTTTTTTTTAATACTCATAAAAATCATGGAAAATAAGTAAGATCAGTAAAAAGTAATTTTACTTCAAGATTTTGTTACAAAAATTTCATGAACTGTACTATTTACTAAATTCTAATAAGTTCATCTTACATATAAAATGAAAACAGCAGATATTTAATACTGATTGTATTCATGTTATGTTTCCTTGCTAAGCTTTAATATCAAAGTTAAACTTTCATAGATATACTGATAATGTTTTTCTTTCTTTACATCTAATGATAGTTTTAAAGCAAATATTTGAGTGATATAAGAACTATAATTTCAAATCTGAAATATTTTGCATGCAATGGCATTGTTGCATTATCAATATCGACTCAATAATGTTTTCACTATTATATGAATACCTGGTTCCTGTGAAACAATCTGTATGATATCTTTATTAGCAGATATGGTACTTAACACACTGTTTAGACATGTATTTGTTCTGTACAGGTTTGTACAAAATCCAGATCGAGTAAAATGTGCATATGAAAATGAACGAAAAATAGGGCTAGTAGAATTCTGATCAGGGCTAGTGAAAAATTGTTGGTACTAGCCCTTGGGCTAGTGCAAAATTTTTGGAATTGTACACCCCTGAAAATTACATTTAACTGTAATGCATAAAGAATACAACATATTATGCATATAGGAATGGAATCAATATTTGAATTGAAGGAAAATTAAATGAGCAGTTCTACTCACCAAGTCCATACTGGATGGCGAAAGGTGACCTAAGGATCGGTCCGAGTTGTTCTGGATCGCCGGCCAGTACCACTTGTCCGCATTCTAACTGTGGGTCAGCAGTCAAGATTCCGGCCAGTGGAATGATGCATTCAGGCTCTACAGCATGGCCAGACTCGTCCACAAAGATGTGGGAAAACGTGCAAGAGTCAAAATTAGCAGATACCAGTCTGAAAGTTCAATCGGACATTCTTAGTTGATGTCTTGACAGAAACAATAAAGTAAAATCAGAGTTTGAAGACGGCGAAACAATATGACAAAATTGTATGTGATAAAACTGAATATCTACCTGCCAGCAGTGACCAGTGTACATATGATGATCTTGTATTGCTTTAGATCATCTTGACCTGGGTAGAAATACTGCTGTGTGCTTCGGTCATAGTTACTCACAGACTGCAACAAATAGAAGTCATAAATTACAGTCTGTAACACACGTCCAATGAAAAGTGTTAAGCATGTTGAATAAGCTATTGTCATAGATACCGTCTGGTCTTTATAACAATTAAAAAGACGAAATTATCAGAGTTCTGACCTTGATATCACTTGGAATTGGATCCCATGACCTTGAGAAAGCGTTCAGTCTAATGATATCTGTTTTTGGGATTTTTTTGAGCAGGCGAGTACCAATGAGATCAGCAGCGCTGTTGGAAGGGGCACACGCCAGAATACGACACTTCTTTAAATTTTTCCATATCTGTAAATTCATACAATCATAATGCAAAAATAAATATGTGTTTGTATTGAAAGTTAAAACATAGACATGGCTTATCATATCACACATAATCAATACACAATTGGTACACTTTAGTTGCTGTATAATAGTAGCCAGTTATTTTGGCGGAGTTGATATTTTGTGGTTTCGCAGGATATTGCTATATATATATGGTCATGAAAATTTGATCTGCGTAATATTGACAAATGGATGAACTTTATATACATGTACCCTGATAGCCATTTCACAAAATTTTTAAACCCCGGTGTTATATCAAAAGTATCCCCCCAAAAAAAAAATTTGATGGGGGAGACAAATTTGCTCTGACACCGGTAACAATTCAATCTTCTAGTCTCATTACCATTAACTTGAGTAAGAGAGACAACCACGTACCTGCATCATGGCTTCAACAATGGTGACGGTTTTACCCGTCCCAGGTGGACCAAACACTAAGTACGGAGCTGGTCGGGATATTCCCGAAACAATTTCCTGGATAGCCAGCTTCTGTTCGTCATTACTCTCCAATTCCTTGTTATAAAATCTACAAGGCATGCAAAATTCTGTAAAAATTTTCTGAGAAAAATCAAGCCAAAATACTTCATAATAGCAAGTTTCTGTAGGGCTGTATTTGCATATTGCTGAGTTGCCTGCTCTTGATGGCAAGAATTGTGTGCTATCATAGATTTTACAGTGACTTGAATAATCTCTAAGGATGTTAGAGGTTCAAGCAGTCGTGAAAATCCAGTTCCATACTAAACAAGACATTATTATCAGATAATAAATCGGCTGTGAACGCCTTTTTATAAAAATAGAAATAGGTTTGTTTTCTTTCAATTTTCCAGAGTTACTTCCCTTTTTTTCAGACTTGGGCTGTTTTCGATTTAATATACAGTTTGACTGGTTGGACCAAGTTGTTCGTTTATGGATTAAAGACAGACCTGGTGATTTTATAATGTTTTCAGACGAGCCTTGACAAAGCCCTCACAGGCCTGTATCAAAAACTGCAGGTCTGTCAGGATTTATACAAGAAATAATGACTTTAACAAACGGTCAAACCGGTTGTTCTGAATAAACAAAACGGCCCAGAGTTATACTGACAAAGTGAAATGAAGTAAAGTAACTGGTAGATCAGAATGTACGGTCTTCCTTTGCTTGTAGGTAGTGGGTCTTATTTACAGTAGCAGAATATCATGGTAGTTGCCCCCCCCCTCTCCCCCACCCCCCTTTATTTTCAATTGGTAAATGACATTTAGCTTACACGAGTGGTAGGGGAATGATATTCATGCTCCGGCTACATATGGTCGCTGGCTTTGGAAATAAGACGTCATCAAGTCCCTCATCTCTGGCTAAAGTTACAGCCCTCTGTTGTAGTCGTAGTGGTAGACGATTAAAGACGAATCGAACATTGAACTTCATGCCTCTGACATACTTATCCATCAGCCTAGAGAAATGGTAAAGTATATTTCGTAAATTGGTACTGGCTCAGACCTCAATTTCTCGAAAACAAAAGTGCAGACTTAACAAACTTGTAAAAGTTTCTCTCCTTATGAAACTTATATGAAAATTTATAACTTAAGTCAGTTTTTGACTAAAAGTTTGTTTCAAGAAATCGAGGCCAGGGCAACGAACTGGCTAATTGACGGATCGTCAGTTGTCAATCAAACAGCACATGACTTTGCATTTTGTATTGTATATGCTACAATGTTTGCTCAGACATTGAATAGGTACACGTACGTTTGCGGGTACAAGGCGTGGCTATATCACACCTGGTGATAGGTCAATTAGTCCATAGGTGTTCTGTTTATTAATATTGTAACTTGTCAAGAAACCAAGTGTCACCAGGACCAGAAATTTTGACCTGTATGTTGAGGTTTTCAGTTTATGTAGGTTTAAATTACTATAAATCAAGAAGGAAATTCCATACAAGTACGCCACAATATACAGAATCAAGAGTAGACAAGGGCTGGTTTAGACAAGTTAAACTGTACAGTCTTCATCCCAGACTAGTGACAAAGAGAAATATGGTTTCTAAAAAATATGTTCTTGTCTTCACAAACATTGCAATCTAAACCATAAAGATTTTTTTTTATTCAAATATTTTGCTTATTAATTGATCAAATCCCTTATTTCACTTTCTATAATTTCAAAAACAAATTCTCACATATTTTGAAATAGGTTGATTGTGTGTGAATCTGTATACAGTCATGCACTTATTTTATGACAATTTTTTCCTAAATACAGAGCTTATTCATTTGAATTTGGAATGGTAAACTTTCTGTTAATTATAATTAAAGTGTTTGATTTAGATATAAATGTCTGATATACATGTAACTTCCTGGTTCTTCAACCTACTTTTTATTAAATCCCAAGGCCACTTGGTTCTGTTGGACATCGTGGACGTAACCTTGATACTCTCTGTCAGCTGAGCCTCCTTCGACACAGATTCTCACGTATAACCAATCACCTCTCAGCACAGACGGACGGTTCTCTGACAAACCTGGTACCTGTTACAAAAGCAAAGATGACGTAAGTGGGTTGTTTTCAGAACATTGTACTCATGACAATATTCATCATGCAGGACTCAAGTCAATATCTGATGACAGGGGATATAATTTGCTGTAAGTCAGGTCCAGCAATAAACATGGTGATGCACTTTAAATGTGAGTACAAATACCAGGTACACTTTACATCTCATCACAATGTCAATCATGCAGGACTCATTATATGTTATCAAGGGAGATAATTTGTTACACACTTTATTACACAATACTTGCAATGTATATATATAGTGCAATATGAAGGTATAAAAGAAACCTTTTCTCCTGCCATCACATAACAACACACAATCAAAACTGCATATAAAAAACACCCAATTAGGGAAAATGGTCTTTAAAGATAGGTGATCTTACAACACAGGTTGAAATGTGTTGAAATTGCTCATTTGGGATCCTAAAATGTCTTATTAAGGAAGTGGTCCATATACAGAGGTGATCGCTAAGGTAGGTTTTATTATATCTAGATAGGGGGTGATAATTTGCAATGCCTACATGAAGTGTGCAATTATTTGAATGCAATATAAAGCTGGTGTTGATACCGAGCTTCAAAGTCTATATGCAATTATTTAAAGGGGAGATAACTTGTCACATCTAATTCAAATCTGTGAAAAAACAGTTGTTATATGGGAATAGAGACAATTTGTGATACAAATCTCCAAACATAGGTATGTATGTTTATGTAAAGGGAGATAATTTGCTACATCTACCTCCAACATGAGAAGTCTGCGGTTGGTTTGACATTCTGTCATCGGGACACCTTCCATGTCGTATTTACGAATATCAACTTCCATCTGGGTCTCCTCAAAGTGGTTCAATGCGCAAAACCTCTTTTCGTAGATTTCAAAATTCAGAGGCTTCTCAAGGACCTCCCTGCAAGAGAAATCAGGTATTTAACAAATATCAGTCTAAGTATCAAGCAAAATAACCTTGCAAGGTAACATGCATGTTAATGAGATGTCTTTTGTAACATGAACTTGGTTATCATAACAACCAGTCTATTAAAATCATATATAGTTTATATACACATTTCTATTACTGTACTGTATATCCATCCAATAAGTGCCCCACCCCTCAGTGCATTAATTTTGCAAAATGTTAGCCCAAATTTGGTCCTATTATTTATAAGCGAACCTTCATTTTTCCTTGGGTCGAATACAGTATTTCCAAAATAAAATTTAGATAAATGATGTTTTTCCACAAAACTATTTAGATGATTACCCCTGCAAAGATAAATGTCTTAATAGTTTAATGGGTATGCATCCATGTACATGTAACAATTGTGGATCGGGTCATTTACCGGCGACCAAGTTCTTTAATTGGTAGAGTACTAAATGTTTACTTTTTTCTCTCCTACTACATATATATTTCACAGGGAAAAATCCCGACCGACTTACCCTATTTTTTTCAGTCATGTAACCTAGCTAAAACACGCATATATTTTTTTGGCCTTAGAGCAAATCAAAAGTGAATGCTGTTACATAAGTTAAAACTAACTTGAGTGCTGTCAGTTCCTTCCTATCGGCCTCGTTGTATTTCTCAGGGCTGAGATTGAGGCCCCGGTTGATGATTTTCCTGAGAGAGTCTGGAATGCGGTATCTTTGTAGAGGTAATTTCTTTGGTAGGTTGTCTCCACTCCATCTAAAAGGTAGTAAATTAGGCTTTAATATTTATATACATACATTTGTATAATGTAGCAGATTTTAATTGTACATAATGATATAATTTGCAACTTGATCGCCTTCTAGCATCTAACAATAAAGTTGTTTTACAGTATGTCACTCAGATCACCTTAAAGTGAACAGTCGGGCAAGGATGGCTAAAGTCGGTAAAAATGGTGTGAATGTATCCAGTATAATTTCTTATGAAATGGAAAAATAAAATCTCTCATCAAAATCTGTCTGCGTACGAAGAAATTAATTTAAAGTATGGGAATTCTAAAACGTCCTCCCGGCTCACTATGTCCGTGGTTACATTTCTACACAGCCTCGCTTTCGATGCTTTCAACTTTTCTTTACTTTAATGGTCAGAACTGGGAAACTAAGCAGAACTTGACCGTCGTATTAATATGTCAGAACTTTTGGAAGGCCAATGAACGCATTTAGACTGAAATTCTTTGCCCGACTATTCACTTTAACCACTTGGCAAGCATGGCTCCATTCTAAAATAAAACATCGACCATACAAAGCCAATTTAATTACAACCATATCTTCGATTACGCTCTAATACTTCAGATTGCAGCTAACATCCCACATGATGCACAATAGTATGCTAAACCTACCTATATTATAAGGCTTTTTCTGATTAATTTATTTTGCCTAAAATATAGACTATATACATTATATTTATGTATTAGGTAAAAAAATAATAATAAAAAAGCCTAATAATGTAGGCAGGTTTAGCGGACTAGATCCACAAGACTAAATAGAGAGCCTATTCTTACTTTGGTAGTGGATATCCCTCCACAATCTCCCTCGCTTCCCTTCGTGACGCCTGCCGCGGACGTTTGTACGGCTTGGACGACTTCACCTGTTCCGTTATAGCGTTTTTACATTTGGCGTGGATGAACTTTACGATATGGAATTCCTGTCCGGCATAGTCAAAATGGAAACCAAGTGGAGTATGATAGTTCCCGACATTCTTAGCCAAAGCTCTTATCCTTATCTTATAGTGGGAGACTGTTAAACAACAGAACAGAAATATCTAAATGTATAGTTAAACAACAGAACAGAGATATCTAAATGTATAGTTAAACAACAGAAAAGAGATATCTAAATGTATAGTTAAACAGCAGAAAAGAGATATCTAAATGTATAGTTAAACAGCAGAAAAGAGATATCTAAATGTATAGTTAAACAACAGAAAAGAGATATCTAAATGTATAGTTAAACAACAGAAAAGAGATATCTAAATGTATAGTTAAACAACAGAAAAGAGATATCTAAATGTATAGTTAAACAGCAGAAAAGAGATATCTAAATGTATAGTTAAACAACAGAAAAGAGATATCTAAATGTATAGTTAAACAACAGAAAAGAGATATCTAAATGTATAGTTAAACAGCAGAAAAGAGATATCTAAATGTATAGTTAAACAACATGAAAAATTATTGCAGTCAATTCTGTAGATTATTTTGATTATATTGCTGTTCTTCAAATCAGCTAAAAAAACTACATATAGTACATAGGGCAATACTGGGTTTATTCATATTCAAGTTCTAAACCTTCAAGGAAAGTATATATCAGGGATAAATTTTTCATACAGACACAGCAACTTGGACGTATGCTTAGAACAGTTATTAAAGTAGTGAACCATCATCAACTATAAATAAAATTCAGATTAATAGGATAAATGGACACTAACCAACTTTAATGAATGGGAAACTAAATATATAACTTTCACATATTGAATTCTTCTTACAAAAATAATTTCAGTGACATCAAAAAGTGTACAGTAATATGAATTTAAATTTTGAGTTACAATTAGTGCCACTTTCCGATATTCGTAACATCACAATCACTGGAAAGTGCGATTTATTGTACTCAAACAGCACCATTTTATTTTCTCAAAATCCCTTTATTGAACATTACCTATCAATGATGCTATCTGGCCAACAAGACGGACCCCTTCCCTGGGTGCCGGGTAATTTTTGTAATGAAATACAGTAATTTAGAGAGTAAAAAAAAGTAGGTTTACAGAAATATGAAAAACATTCTAAACTATTTCAAAGTTTCCAATTAAATATCAAAGAAACACAATTTAACAAAGCATGACAATTTATTGACTCTCGTGCCCTAAACTGGGCCTCGAACTCACGATCTATGGCACCCAATTACCTAGCCAAACATACATGCTGCTTTTACCACTAATTAAATCTTTGGATCAACAACACATAGTGAATATGATACATTGGGTTCAGTAAATATTAAATATCTCTAAGAAACACAAATTAACAAAGAATTTAGAAGGTGCAGCTATGTTTGGCTAGGCGATTGGGTGCCATAGATCGTGAGTTCGAGGCCCGGATAGGGCACGAGTCAATAAATTGTCATGCTTTGTTAAATTGTGTTTCTTTGATATTTAAAGTTTCCAATTTACATTAATTCCCTAAATTATAATTGTCAACTTACATGGTAGAATGGTGACTTTGTTCTGTTGTTCTGTGACATTTTTTTCATCATGCAATGTAAACACACGAATCCTTTTCAGCATTTCACAGTGAACAAGTTCTATAATGTCTGTGGAGGAATTGTTTTTTAATCGTGATGTTGATGGTTGCTTCTACTCCTTCCTTGAGGTCCATGAAATATGTACCGTTCCTACTATCACAGTCTGCCACAATCTCAATGTTATTTTTGTCTTGAATCAGTTGTGCCCTTCAAAACAAAATCAGATAAAATGCATTTAGAGTCAAACTTGTCTATAGAGGTCACCGTCACCTAGGGGGAAAAGTTAAAAAAAAAAAATGGTCTCAATAAGTTGATCAGCTCATAAAAATCAAATTACTAAAATCTTCTTATCTGAGTTCCACAAAGCACAAAGAGTTTCAAACATCTTTGACCGATGGTTAAAATATATCAAATTATCTGATCTTCTTTGCAGAACCATGAAATCAAAACGAGTTTCAAACATGTTTGATTAACTAATATCTTCCATTTCTGGTTTGATGTCAAACTTACCGTTCTTTCTTTAGTTTCATTGTAATTACACTAAGTCTGTGACGACGACCTTCGAGATGGCGACGAAGTTCCCCGAGAGATGTACACTTAGCTTCACAAGGCAAACATGTATAGGCTTCATTCACATAAGACACATATTTGGGCATATTAAAAAGTGGTGGGATGTAAGTAGGCCTGGATGCAATGAGAGCCTCAGAAACTGCCGTGGGAGGTTTATTAAATGTGACATGTTGGTCTACTGCGAGTAACATTCCTTGTTTTTTCTTCTTTGGTTTTGCACCTGCACTGTCATCTCTTGGCACTTTATTAACAAAGGTATACTCCTTTGCAACCTCGGAATGAATTTGATGAAGTACATTACCTTCAGGATGCACCACAAAGTTATCCACAAGAGTCTTATAAATTTTATTAAACCCTGGCACTGACGTTTCTCTGGGGTGAATCTGAGAGCGATATTTGACATAGTCTGTATCATAGATTCTCTGAAGCTCCGTCCTTGTCATGCCATCAAGCTTTTGACTCTGTGTCTCCAGGAAACGCAGGAAATCATTCCCGATTACCATTTCATAAGGCCTATACAACGGCCCAGGCTTCTGCTTGTTCTTGGCAGCCATCTGAACATAGTAGGTATGCCACATGAATTTTTTAAAGAATAATTGCTGTCTATTTTTAGCATATAATGAAAGTGTACATTGAACTGAGCAGTGCATTTTTTAAATTTTTAAAATATCTTTTATACATCAAAAGTTATCAGTATTTGAAGTTTGGAAAATATGACAATTTTTCGGACAATTTCGATTACATTAGGTGAAAAAGGAAACAAAACTCTCATAAAATCTTTATTTTCATGAGAAACTATCCAAAACATCAAATCAAACATTTAACAAACTTTGGTCAATAAGTCTCTCAAACATAAACTTCTTTATTCTAAAAATAGAAAAAATACATGAACGTAAAGTATGCTCCATGAGCAATTATTTACCGCGTCCAAGCTGAAAATATGGCATAAGTCCATCTAATTAATATGCATAATTGATGTAACTTCAAAATTTCTCAACTGATCTGTATGAAATTTTGTGTGCTTGTAAAATTAATAACATTTTATGATATTAGGACAGTGAAATATGGATATATCATATTTTCATTACATAATTTGAATTTTATAGTTCAGAATTCTGTCAAAACCCAAAAAATCGACAAAATCTACCTAATTTAATATGCGAAATTGATATAACTTCAAAATTTCTCAACAGATCAGTATAAAATTTTGTGTGCTCGTATAGTTAATACCTTTTTATGATATTAGTACACAGAAATATCAATTTATCATATTTTCAGTGCATTATTTGAATTTTATTGTTCAGAATTATGTCCAAACCCGAATAATCGACAAAATCTACCTAATTAATATGCGTAATTTATATAACTTCAAAATTTCACAACAGATCTGTATAAAATTTTGTGTGATTGTAAAGTTAATACCATTTTATGTAGTTCATGAGTTAAACTTGTACTGTAAACAATTTTCTTTCACTTATTTAAAATATTAAGAGAAATATTTTGCAACAAATTGTCTGTGCTTCAAATTTATTTCATCAACATCAGGAATGATCCAAAACCTTAAACCCGGAGAAGGGAGGATGTCAAAATTTGAAAATACAACAAACTATTTTTCTACATATTGAACATCATCAATTTCTTCTGCCAAATAAATGTAACTGCACCTTTCTTTTTCCTAGCCAAAAACTTGACTTTGTAAACATCACTATCCTCAATACTTAACACTTCACCAGGGTACCAGTCATCTTCATAGGACATGGCTACCCATGTACCTGTTTCAACAGTTTTTTCTTTGTCAAGATTTAATAGGCCAACAAGAGTCTCTTTCATATGAACAACAGTTCTATTCATTGAATAATCATATGCAGATACTTGTATATCTAAAAAATGCTTACAAAATAGCAGCTGATATCTGAGTCTTTCTTTTTTTGTTTTGATTGTTTTTACTAGTATTAATAAGACTATCTCAATCATTTCTAGATCTTACAACCCCACCCCATTCCTCGAACACTGCGCTCAATTTTATTCTTTTCTTAGATACATAGATAAAAAACAAAAAAATACAGCAACATATAATGAATCTAGGATACATTAAAAATCTACAAATCATAATATATATTGAAACTGAAAATTTAAATGTTTTAATACTTCTTTAGATATCATACATGATATGGATATGCTGTAGCTTGGATATATGCCAAAAATTTGTTCCTAGAATTACAAATTAATGTACCCAGTATATAATTAACAGTCATTTGCATATCGTTATAAATTATAAAATCTACTATGGAGGAAGGTTTGCATTCGTAAAATTGTGTGTGGAAATATTGAGTAGTGTTAATATCATATTCAATTGAAAGCACATGTGAATAGTTGGTGACTTGATTACTTAAGCTTATTCAAAGTCCTGAGCAGCTAATGTCATTTCATGAACTCATTGGTTGTATTTAAGATTTAAAATACATGTTGTCAATATCTTATCCTATCAAGACCTTGTCCAGGATCTACTACAAAGACTCTTTAGTAGCATTGAGCTTATATCTGAATATCTTACTAATTAGCAATTAGACAACATATGCCATGATGATATCCAGTAGGTACATGGCGTACGTTGTACTATACTGATACTTTTATAATATTGTACATTTTATACATACATGTACATGTACATGTATTTTTTTTTATTTTCAGAATATATTAATTACAACTAAACATAAGCAAAAAATGTATATAATATCATTAGATAATGACATGCTGCATTGCTTTACATACTTTACCATGAAATAGCAACTGAAATCTGGTATATGCTTTTTCCTTTATTACAAATCGAAACTGAAAGTAAAATTTGTATTTCCCGATACTTAGCAAATAAGCTATTCTAGCTGGATCATGACCAGATTTAACCCTAAGAGTAAATTTTTGATTACATATATACAATTAATACAATGTTTGTGAAAGAAAAGTGTTAAATAAACTTACATTCACTAGATTAGGTAACAAACCACGTTGTCATCATCTTGTTGTGCAGTCTCCCGCGGTTCAGACACAGGAGAGTTCCATTTCGTGTAAGAGTAACGTCCCTTCTATTGTAGCGGCATGCGCACTAGCTACCTCTACTATATAACATGTAGAGTATGATTTTTAGCTCACCTGGCCTGAAGGGCCGGTGAGCTTATGTCATGGCGCGGCGTCCGTCGTCCGTCCGTCCGTCCGTCCGTCCGTCCGTCGTCCGTCCGTCCGTCGTCCGTCCGTCAACATTTCCTTTAAATCGCTACTAGTCATAGAGTTCTAGATGGATTGTAACCAAATTTGGCCAGAAACATCCTTGGGGGAAGGGGAACAGAACTTGTATAAATTTTGGCTCTGACCCCCAGGGGGCAGGAGGGGCGGGGCCCAATAGGGGTAATAGAGGTAAATCCTATAAATCGCTACTTGTCCTAGAGTTCTGCATGGATTGTAACCAAATTTGGCCAGAAACATCCTTGGGGGAAGGGGAACAGAACTTGTATAGATTTTGGCTCTGACCCCCCGGGGGCAGGAGGGGCGGGGCCCAATAGGGGAAATAGAGGTAAATCCTATAAATCGCTACTTGTCCTAGAGTTCTGCATGGATTGTAACCAAATTTGGCCACAAACATCCTTGGGGGAAGGGGAACAGAACTTGTACAAATTTTGGCTCTGACCCCCCGGGGGCAGGAGGGGCGGGGCCCAATAGGGGAAATAGAGGTAAATCCTATAAATCGCTACTTGTCCTAGAGTTCTGCATGGATTGTAACCAAATTTGGCCACAAACATCCTTGGGGGAAGGGGAACAGAACTTGTATAAATTTTGGCTCTGACCCCCGGGAGCAGGAGGGGCGGGGCCCAATAGGGGTAATAGAGGTAAATCCTATAAATCGCTACTTGTCCTAGAGTTCTGCATGGATTGTAACCAAATTTGGCCAGAAACATCCTTGGGGGAAGGGGAACAGAACTTGTATAAGTTTTGGCTCTGACCCCCTTGGGGCAGGAGGGGCGGGGCCCAATAGGGGAAATAGAGGTAAATCCTATAAAATCGCTACTTGTCCTAGAGTTCTGCATGGATTGTAACCAAATTTGGCCACAAACATCCTTGGGGGAAGGGGAACAGAACTTGTATAAATTTTGGATCTGACCCCCTGGGGGCAGGAGGGGCGGGGCCCAATAGGGGAAATAGAGGTAAATCCTATAAATCGCTACTTGTCCTAGAGTTCTGCATGGATTGTAACCAAATTTGGCCACAAACATCCTTGGGGGAAGGGGGTGCAGAACTTGTATAAATTTTGGCTCTGACCCCCTTGGGGCAGGAGGGGCGTGGCCCAATAGGGGAAATAGAGGTAAATCCTATAAATCGCTACTTGTCCTAGAGTTCTTCATGGATTGTAACCAAATTTGGCCAGAAACATCCTTGGGGGAAGGGGAACAAATCTTGTATAAATTTTGGTCTGACCCCCTTGGGGCAGGAGGGGGGGGCCCAATAGGGGAAATAGAGGTAAATCCTATAAATCACTACTTGTCCTAGAGTTCAGCATGGATTGTAACCAAATTTGGCCACAAACATCCTTGGGGGAAGGGGAACAGAACTTGTATAAATTTTGGCTCTGACCCCCTTGGGGCAGGAGGGGTGGGGCCCAATAGGGGAAATAGAGGTAAATCCTATAAATCGCTACTTGTCCTAGAGTTCTGCATGGATTGTAACCAAATTTGGCCACAAACATCCTTGGGGGAAGGGGAACAGAACTTGTATAAATTTTGGCTCTGACCCCCAGGGGGCAGGAGGGGCGGGGCCCAATAGGGGAAATAGAGGTAAATCCTTTAAATTGCTACTAGTCATAGAGTTCGGAATGGATTGTAACCAAATTTGGCCAGAAACATCCTTGGGGGAAGGGGATCAGAACTTGTATAAATTTTGCCTCTGGTCCCCCGGGGGCAGGAGGGGCGGGGCCCAATAGGGAAAATAGAGGTAAATTCTATTAATCGCTACTTGTCCTAGAGTTCTGCATGGATTGTAACTAAATTTGGCCACAAACATCCTTTGGGGAAGGGGAACAGAACTTGTATAAATTTTGGCTCTGACCCCCTGGGGGCAGGAGGGGTGGGGCCCAATAGGGGAAATAGAGGTAAATCCTATAAAATCGCTACTTGTCCTAGAGTTCTGCATGGATTGTAACCAAATTTGGCCAGAAACATCCTTGGGGGAAGGGGAACAGAACTTGTATAAATTTTGGCATTGACCCCCCCAGGGGCAGGAAGGGCGGGGCCCAATAGGGGAAATAGAGGTAAATCCTAAAAAAATTCTACTTGTCTTAGAGTTCTGCATGGATTGTAACCAAATTTGGCCAGATACATCCTTGAGGTTAACAGAATTCGTATAAATTTTGGCTTTGACCCCCCTGGAGGAGAAAGAGTGGGGCCCAATAGGGGAATTAGAGGTAAATATCCAAATTTCTTCAGAAAAGAAACAATGAACTTATATTCAGAACATTAATTGGCATTACAAACCAGGTGAGCGATACAGGCCCTCTGGGCCTCTTGTTATTTGATTCTGCAATTATTGGGTCTAAAACGTCTAAAAATGCTCTTTGTGCACTCTGGTGGGTTGATGATTATATGATCTATAACTAATTCTCAGATCCCTGTACTGTTTACATTTACATTTACTGGCATTGAATTTCAGTTGCCATTTTTCAGACCACTTTTGAAGATTGTCCAGAATTAGATCACAACGTTACATGTACAAGTATATCGATTGTGGAATGTTTGACTTTCATGTACTTGTCAAAAACGCAAGGGAAATTCCCTAACTTTACCAATATTGATTATTGAATAAGATTCTATTTATAGAAAATACAATGTGCATGTGTTGTAACAAAACCCTTAAATGGTATGTGACACAAAAAGTGATAAGTTGTCTATAGATTGGGCCCCCTTTAAGTTCACCGAAATACCCAGCTCCATGGGGATGGCAAATACACACACTGAGATACCAGGCCATAACCTAGTTTTGGGAAAGGACTATACAAAAGGCCATCTGGGCAGCTGACCGATATGCAAAAATTTATTGCGATAACGAGCTAGGCTGTCAGCCAGCACACGTCACTGGTTCACCGGCTGGCTCACCGCTGCTGATGAGACCGTGACGGACACGAATAGATCTTATCCTGTGTTTCACATGAAATCATTACAGACTGTCATTATAAATTCAGTGTGGTAAAAAAAATTAATAACAATATAAACAATTTACAGAGATGTTTTTTTATTGAAAACTATGCAATTGACATAATATATATCACGACAGCAGACCGTATATTCCGATTCCGTAACCATTGGGTCACAGAAACCACTTGAACACCTGTTGAAAATAAAAAAAATATAACTAAATATGTATCGACAACATAAAATGGAAAAAATTGACTTTCGGTAATTGAACCATGTAATTAGCTTTGTCTCACAGTAGTAACCAATGTCATTATTATACATTCCTCTGTAGCTAAGAATATAATCCTCATTTACTGAATTCTTCAATTGTTTATTAACATAGTAATAAAGAGTATTACACGTTGTTGTCATTGATGTTGATTAAAAAAAAAATAGATTTTATTGAGATACGTGTATATTTGTAATATGTAGGTATGTAAAATAAGTGTAGTAATTTTAAGTCGTAAGTCACTGATATGAATCATACAAATGCATTTAGGTTAATGCATAAATAAAAGGAGAAATTAATTGTTCTCAATGGATGATCTTAATGTAAAAAAATAATTATGTAAGATATATTACAGATTATATTCACTTATTAAAAAGAAATTATCTGATGAATACCCATGAAGGCATCCACATCTCTATTTAATGCCAATAAATTAAGATAATAATAGGTGTATTACAAACCATGCTGTGTTTGTCAACCGATCCTCTTGATTACCTTCTTGGTTTTCTTGATCAGCATCTGAAACATCTGCCGATGGTATCCCCTTTCTCCGTAGAAAGAGAATTATCAGTGTGTATCAAAGGGTCAAACTTGAATGGGATAATGTCTGGAACAAAACCCAAAGCAGGGATATCACTGTCATTGTTTTCCACAGCAGATATTTAAAAAAAAATACTTGAAAACTCTGTAGTTTGTCTCTATAATTATACAGTATCACGCGTTGGTACCACGTGACCGGCTAGCTTACCCCATCAGTGGCGTAGCGCCCGTGCATGCTTGCATGCTCAAGCATGCAATAAATAATCTGACTTACATTTTTGTACAGTCAGAACACATTTGAATGCACGTAACGCTGCTGAATATAAATTACGTATAAATACATATGATATGTCCAACTGTATGCCTAACATAACTTTGTGCACATTTGACAGACTTGAAGATTGGCCATTCTGGAAAATTATTAGAATAGTCTATATATTTTCCGGTTACCACGTGCATTTAGTTGTTAAATTTGATTGTTTGAATCTTGTCGAAGACAATATTAGACTTCTTCACCAAAATTCCCTCAAGCAAATGTGGATTTTGAATCGGGAAACACTTACGAATACCAAAATAAACAACATCGCATGAAAAGTGAGAAATATTCTAAAAACATATAACTATATTTAAATGATAGCAAATCAACTGAAATAGCAATTGCAATATGTTCTTGGCCAAAATGAATTTTCAACTTTAGTTCACTTCCCGCCCCGTTAAAACGCGTGTTAATCCATGATTTTCGGTGTCTACTCACGAAATAGTTGACTTTTATTTTTGTAGAACATGAACAGATTGTTGATTAAGAAAAAAAATGTTATTGTAATTGTTAGAAATAGCACAGAATATGTAGAAAAATAGGTCATAAATACTATGTTTAATTTTTTTATTGAGGTGGTCGAGGACTGGTCCCTTCTTACGCAATTACGTAAACTTAATATCAATTTTGTTTAAAATATTCGCCATAAGTTTTTCATCAGTTGAAATAACACAAAATTCTCCCATTGCTTATTGTTTTAATTTTTACAGACAAAAAATCCGTTGTTTTTTTGTTCGAGCACTTGTCAGGGGAGTCTAGTATAGTATTATTATATGTATATAAAAAAAATCACCACAGTTCTGATTTTGTGTATAGTTTTGAATGGTTATCAACTAAATATCGTTACCTCCATTTAACCATTGGTATATACGTTAATAGTTACCAAAGAAGTAAAATGGTTACTACGTTGTAACAATTTCCCGTCAGCTTCTGGGGGGCTTCGACCCCCATACCCCCTACCGGGGCTTCGCCCCTGGACCCTGGGCAGGGGGCTGTCGCCCCCTGCACCCCCAGGCATGCAGACCTATCCAGACCTAGCTACGCCACTGCCCATCCTCGATACTCCAGGGCTTCCGATCACTTACGATCTCTACACCCCTGGATTATCTCATAGTGAAATTGAAGGCAGCTCAGCGGAAAACATTTGACCAATCACAGGCTAGCAAAGATTTTCTTTGAAGACTACAGAGAGAGCGACGCCTAACATCTAAGCCACACAGTCAACCACAGTGTACCGTTATACGGCTCTTTTGATGTACATCAAATGACTAAATTACCTGTTCTATTCTGTTTCCAGTTTTACTATGAGATAGTCCAGGGGTGTAGAGATCGAAAGTGATCGGAACCCCTGGAGTATCGAGGATGAGCTTACCCTTACTGCCCTTAAAGTAGATAAACAGCTTTGCGGACTGCTGTGAAACGTGTGTCAGCCAACATTGATGGGGTCAAACTATCAGAAAATTTATAAAAAAGGTTTTTGTGTCACAAACCCTTTAAAATACTTCTACAATAATATTTATATTTAGTACTGCTCTACCCACGACGAATATCAGAAACATATATATTTCTGCGAATATGTACATTTGTACATATACACTGAATTGTTTAATCTGAGATATGAAAATTTGTTATACATGTAGGCCTATATATTATAGTTATCATAGCGACACGTACCCTGGTCCGCTAAAGGCTGCATATATTTTTTTTTCCTTTATAACATATTAAGCAGAAACCAAATAAATTAATAAATTAATAGATAAATAAAAAAAAAAAAAAAAACTAAAAATATAGACAGGTTAGTGGACAAGTGACACTCACATGTGTACATTTATGTAGCCCGAAAGGCCCGATAGTCCGAAAATTCGTAAACCTCATTCACTCAAATTTAACTACATTTTTACGGACGGCAATTGTCATTATTTACTCACGGAGAAAATTTGTCGATCCAGCAAACAATTATATAATTTCAAGTATATAAGTAATCATTTAAACCATATTTCCGAAAATATATCTACGAGATATAAAAGATATTTTAATTTCCAAAAATAAGATACAGTGTACCTATCTTCTTCATAAGACATATATATCAGATGTTTTATAAGGTATGTTAAACATGTGTAAGACAACTTCTCAAAATAATTACAAAATTGTCTTTATTGCCAAGGATTAAATAACTTAGATAATACTCTTTAACAGCAAGTACGTGCTCGTGTCTCAAGATTATTTCTAAAATGCTCTTTTTCGCAATTTCTGACATGTACATGTAGATGTGACATTTAGTCTTTTATAAGTTTTGTGTCTATTCGCAAATGATTTAGGTTTATTCGCAATCTTTTATGAGATGAATTCCCAATGTGAAAATCCAAGATAATCACCATATACCGGTAAATGAGGCACCCTTTCCCTACTGTGCTTCAAGCTCCTGGAAGAGTATGTCGTAATGCAAATGTACTATGAATTGATCTGTAATAAATGTACATCACATGACCAAGATTCGGTATAAATACAATTGTAACAATGTATATTTACAGCACTCAAATCATACACCACAATGCTTAACATACGAAGTTTTACGTGCTTTCATAAATTTCTTTTGCAATGAAAAAAGAAAATTGTTAATTTGCATGTATGATAGATATTTAAAAAAAAAACTTAAACCGATAACTTCACCGCCCACTTTTCATAACTCTGGGACATACAAATAACTATTCGTGCTTTAAAACATTTACTAAATACGTTAATACTAATGAGGCTGATGACGGTGTCGCTCATCGTCGGTGACCCACGGTTGATTGCACTACGTATATATACCGTCGATCGATACGCTACACTTATCGCCGGGTTAATGTTGGTGTCGCTGTAATTGAGAGGAATAGTACTAGTACTAGTGCTGCTATATGTATGTACACAAACGAAAATGAAAAAGAAAACCAAATTGTGTTAAAACATTGGAATTGATAAAACATATGTCCCCGAAAATAATTTGAGTTGCTTCCCTTCCCACAACATAGCCAGCTAAAAAATGTAGTAGTAACTGTATTGCATAGGATGGTCAGCATTATCATATTATACAACTATCGCACTTGATCTCTTCTGCATGGCATTTCATATTAGGAAAATTATGGGGTACATTCCGAAAGACGTTACCCTTTTTGTTTTCGAGTACGATCGCTTCCAATAGCACAACTTTGTAGGATAGTGGTTCTGATGGCCAAGTGGTTAATATGCCTTGACATATTACCACAAGCCCTTAATTATAGGCCTCCACCGCTTGGTTGCGAGTTGAAACCTCATATAATAAGGCGCACATTTATCAAGGTACATTTATTAACCATGGGACGATGTTTTTTCTCCGGTTAACCTCTCCTCCTATGCCCACTTTAAAATACATTTTTTTTAATTTCTACGCTCTTTTTTCACAAGCTACCATAAAAACGACCTATATAAAATGACACGTGAGGGAGTGTACTGGGAGGGGATAGCTAATTTTTAACAGAAGTTGAATCTAGACCTTTGAATTAAAAGTCTGAAATTGATACATTATTGTATTTATATATTTATAGACTTTTAAACCAATTCACGGGTGCCTGTCTTAAATCAGTCGTACCCTCTCCATAAAATTCACTAAATTGACTTTTAAATTTTTAGAAATTACAAGATTTAGTTAATTATGTCTCGTTTCAGCCAGAATTCGTCCTGGGCAATTTTAGTAGGAAGTAGTTTAACGTAAGGTCAAGCAGTAATTGGACAATTTCCAGCCGGGCTACTCTGTAAGAAATGTGTTTATTCCTGCTCTCCCTATCAATACACACTTGTATACCTGTACAGGTACCAGTATGGTCGTTGTTGTTTACCAACATATATCAACATCGGGGGGGATATCAGAAATCAAGATCTGGGTTTAAAACCGGTTTTTCTGCTAACTGTTTTGTGTTGAATACACCGACATTCCATTTGATTGTTATCGGGATGAATGGGCCAGGTATATGATCTCCGGATATCTCGTGACAGCCCGCCAATCCTACAGATACTAACTGGTTATAATTTGTTCATACCTGACTCTCACCAATTACAGGGTTTATTATACAGGTGAGTACAGCAGCTGAGTCCTTATAATTAGTCCATGTATCCGGCGAACCGCACCATTGTCCTAATGGTAAATTTACGGCTTACAAGAGTTCACGGAAATTAGCTTAACTATTTCTTTGAAATTTTGGACTGTTTTAAATCAGATTAATTTATTCCATTTCGTCCTGAAATTTTATACAGAAAACCGACCATTTAATTAGGTGTTGAATTAATATTTGGAACTGGTATTCCGGATTTAATCCGCTAAAACCTCTTTATGGCTAAGACAGGAGATATCAAATACAAGCAAATCAAAAAAAAAAAAAAAGAAAAATGAAAATAAATATTCGTGGATTGATCAAAATAGAATACACACTGCGATAAATCACAACTTAGAAGTTATCCTTGACTGGCCAGCAGACCTTAAGTTATTGATAAGATTTTTCATCAGAATTCTGATACATATGTACTAGATTATCTCCCCCTTGTTTGAAACTTAGAATAATACATGTCGCAAAGCATCCTCGATAATTCATGGGTTATTATCACTGATGTTATAACGTCAATGATAGTATAACCCCTGGGGTATCGAGGACATTCGCAAAGACAAAACATTATCAAGCGGATTTCAGTGATGATTTATAGGTGGTCATTTATACGTAGTTGTCCAGCTTGACAAAGAAAATTCTCCTCTAACAATAGTGCGATGTCAAGCTTTACATAGAACAATGCACAGGGACCTGACACGACAATATTTTACAAACAGTATACGTATATCTATATATGATTAAAAAAAATCGTGCCAGGTCCCTGTGGAACAATGCATTCGTCGTATATAAAATAAGGATTTACTTCAATTTCGTATTCAAGACACCTTTGTTCAAGCTCATACCCATTAAAAATTAAATTCATGTATATTTTATGTGTTATTTTTCATCTTTTTTTCCCTGATTGTTGGGTTTTACAAAAAAAATTTTATCAGGTTGGGAGAAACCTACTTTATTTGGAGTAGCTGGTGTCGCATACAAGTGACGGGTCAGAGTGCGGACAGTTAATTATATAACTGTAATGCTAAAAATATCTAATTCTCCGGGAACTATTATAAACAAATTGCAAAGTTGTGTTGTAACTATGTATGCTTTATGCTAATGTGCTAGTGTTACATGGTATTTTTACAACTGTGTGAGGGATTCAATGTCGTCAGTCTCGCAAAATATGCAAAGGCATATATCATTGTTGTTTGTAATTTATACATCTTTTTTGAGAGAGAGTCAGAAAGAAGATAAGGCGTAGATAGAGCATACAAATACGCATAATTATAACTGTAAAACACAGTTAGATTTTATGGTATTTGCAAACAAGTGCATGGCTATGTCACAATGTTTTCTATTTTTTTTTTTCTATTTTTTTTTTTAATTTTTCCAAATGCACCATAAACTCATACATTATATGCATAATATATCTAGCCAGTATTGGACTTATCCTTTTGAATGACATCGTTTAAAGAATTTGATATACAAAATGTATAAGGAGCCCCCGCCCGGGTCATCCATCCGTTATAAACTTGCCACTCACTAGATCACGTTCCATGGATACACCTTACTAGTCCAGTCTCCGTTACATAAATACGGATGTTTGTAACGCCATGTTTGGAAGATAAGTGATAATTATCCCTCCTTGGGCTATTTTGGACGCCCTACGTCATATCGTGTGTCACGTTATATGGCACGGGCCTGCTAACGCGGGTATCATCATCAAGTGGGGTAGACTAACAGTAGGTATATATGTGCCATGGTGGAGCGTTTGTCATCAGTATCCTCCCACACATTGTTTATCCGGAAAAATCGAATCTGGGAGTTGTACATACCCTGATGATACATTTTCAGACTTCTGAAAGGTAAAATCAAACGTCTGAAGGAAAGCACACGTGTATTGTACATGTGTGTATGTGTTATATATGTGCCATATATAGACGAAAGAAACTTTGCGAAATTGTTCTTATGACGGATGGCCATCTTAATTAGACGTACGGCCCCGTGGACCTTTTAGGTATCGCTAGTCTAGATCACAGGAACATGACAGTTTAATTGTTATACAATTCTTTTGACCCACCACAGTGTTCATAATCATTTCAAGACCTTTTGGAATCTAGATAAAAAATCGGTACATACAGTAAGATAGTTAGTACTTACTGATTTTGTTTTTGTATCTCCTATTAAACTTGTACATGCATCTTTTCTGTTGAACCCTATGATCTAGACCCATTGAACGCCTACAAATAGTGACTCTCCAGTGGGTGTGAACTATAATATACTCTCAGATCCCAGTGGTCACGGCGTCTGAGTATGAATGACATGGTCAAGGTGTGCTTGTAACGCCGAGTTTATCTTCACCGAGATTTACTAAATTAGGTCATTATCACGAAAAAGCAAACCTTCAGTTGGTTAAAATGTGCACAGAAACCAAGATATAGAAGTCATACAATCATTGTTGATGGTAAGCTTAATTCAGGCTGAATTTGTGATGCTGGAGTAAAATTTAGGTTAAAACAAAGGTAGGATAACCATTTTTCAAGCTGTTTATCTGACGAGGTGAAGTAACCACACCTTTTGTATAAACTGCGAGTCTACATATTTCAACCCTGAGTCAGTTATACGTATTTGGGTTAAGTTTTTATGAAACTGTTTCCTGGATATTTTATAGCATTTACTGTGCACGCATGTAACTCTCATAAATATTTTACTATGTAAAAAGAAATTAGCATTTACACTATCAGTGTGTAGCTTTAATGCTAGTCCCGTTATATAAAAACACGCTCAGGTCTGTCTTAATTCTACACATTTTCTTCTTAATCTTCTCATTTTTTCAATATTGTTTTAATTTATATTTCTTTCGGCTTTTCAACAGATTTCCACAGAAATATAATTACATTTTTTTGTATTTTTTGTTTGTTTTTTTGTTTTGTTTAACTATTTCATCTTGTTTGATCATCACTGCGTTCTGTGATACATAATTTGAGAATCCCAATATAAGTTTTTGCGAAAAATTTCAATCTACTATCGATAAAGCCACGTTGTGTTTGCAAGGGGAGATAACTGATTCGGGGACCAGTCTAATAAGTACTTGTAAAAGTACAATTCTTCATGTACGTATGCTTGAAACAATATTTAAAACATTACAAAGGTTATTTAACTCCAGCCGGTTAGAGATTCGTGTACTAAAGACTGTTTACTTATCATAAACCAGTGTCATATCAGTACAAATAAAGGAGGATTTGTATGCTTCCAGGATTAAGCAGGGTAGAACTTGGCCTTACATACATACTGTGTATATGGTAGATGCATAGCAGACACTTAGACATCGTGTCTATAGTGTTTATATAGGGACCCGGGATATACAGCTCACATATGTAATTTGGACCTATCCTATATACTATTTAGTACATGTAGCTCTAGTGCACTGCTCGCTGTCAGTCAATATAATGTGACCAAGTGGGGTGTGCTGTTCGGTGTCTCTGGTGGTTTGCTTCAGTGAGATAGCACTATAAAATGGACAAGAGGATCTGCTATCGCAAGAAGACACAACATGAACATAACAGTCTCTGAAAAGACACAAGCAATCCCCATAAGCATCACATTGTACAAATATCCGCCCTAAATGACCTGGGTGTTAATCCCCAAGCAACTAACCAACATCTATTGTCATAAGAATATTTCTATTACTTTAAGGGGTCTAGATTAAATTCAATTAAACATAATCTGTTTCCACTTATAAACCTTCCCTAAGACTAGTTTTGAAATTACGTCAAAATTCATGTATGCTGTAAATTGTCCACGAGTGTTTTTGGTACATTGTTTACAGAGCATTATCAGTTCTCACACTCTACTCAGCTATGTGAAGAAAGTAGCTTTAATAAATCATGCACAATGAGATACACGTGCCTGCCATTATCAGTTTTCATTTGTGACCTAGACTTGTTCTCATTTCAACACAAATTCATGAAAAGAAAAAGAAAAAAGAACGAAAAACAGGAATTGTTGAATAAAATCACGTGAAAAATGTATGCTTTTTTTCTCGTTTTGTGCATAAACAAAAGAAAATTCAAACCTTGTTAAAGTGTCGACAGTTTCTTTTACTTTCTGTAAATGAGTGACCCACTACACCTCATAGCCATTTTCACGAGCAATGGGTTATAACAGAAACTTTAATGCGATATAGTTTTGCTGAATGATCTGCAAAAGGTGCAGCCAATTTGACTCCAAAGTTAACACGTGCAGATACCAGATAATTATGACCGTTGGACACATGTATTTTTAATCAGCTTTTCACACATGTAATTAACACTTGTGTAACGTATCTAAACTTGTCAAGCACACCTGACAATGCTTTAGGGAAGGGACGACAATTCCTATCGTCGATCACTTTTCTTTTTGTGCATATCCGTAAAAAGTATGGGTATTGCAGGTTAACGATAAACATTTCTTTGAACTACTGAACCATAACTGTTACACAGGGATGACTGAGCCTTAAAGCTTAAATATACAAAACGAAATTATACAACACATGTACGGTAGTCGCCAAATAGTTCGGGAGTGTGCAGTTCGTCATTTAGCGTATTGTGATATGGAGCGGATAGATGTTTTCCGGATAAACCTGTTCTATATATTCTAAATTTAAAATTTATTCTTGACATCCAGAATGCAAATTAGGTTTCTGAGAAGTATAAACTTGTGTTTTATATCAATAAACTCGACACTCATATCCTGGCCCATACCAAATTCTAAAAACTTTACTGCAGATCATGCTCTTGTAATACTCATTCTTTTCCAGTACTATTGAAGACTGGGACGCGCTTCCTCCAGACCTTGCAATTCTAAAACACATTTTGACAGCATTCAAATGACGTTTTTCATCTTTCCATTACTTGTTTTCTTTTTTTCCGAAACAACCACACCAATATGATCTTCAATTCGAAGAAGGTTGATTAAGCTTAAATGTGTGATGCAAAGTTCAATAACAAAGGATTCAACAAACTTTCACAACGCCGTTGCATGTTTTAATTCGCACCCAATCTGGTAACGCACATTAATTGAATGTAATGTTTGTCAGAGATAGTAGTATTTGCGCTATGCTCCGAAAGTATTATTTCCAAAAGAAAGAAAATATGCATTCTAATACAGTTGTGACTATTGCCTCATCGAAGGCTTGATCATGCCTACTGGCAGGCCACCAGTTCCTCGCCGAGTACCAATTTTCGCCATCGGATGTGCACTTGTGTGATCACAATCGTATTTGCAGACGATTTTTTTGTGGTAACAAGCATAGTAGTGTCTTCTATTAGAAGATGGCTTTATTGACATAAATATGCGTGGTAATCGTTCCGATATGATGCGATGGCGAGAATTGGTACTTGGCCATAACTGGTCGCCTGCCAGTAATTTCAATGATACTGTATTATTTTGACTTGAATATACAATGTACTTATAGAACAAATTTCATACCTTGTTTCTGCAATGCATGTACCAAGAACAACAGAGTGTATATCGAATTCAATTGTGACACATCGGGATATTTTCTGGCAATAATCAGAAACGTTTGCATTCACGAAGATTGCAGGAAACTTCTCGGAAATGCTGCGATTGGATTGCGATCTATTCCAGGTTTTTATTGTATTGTAATTGGTATGCACGCAATCGCAATATCCCTGAGAAATTTTGGGTAATCTTTGGAAATTATCGACAGTGTTAAATTTCCGAAGATTGGCGGAAATATCAAAGAAATGGTGCGATTGTTATAGTGTTGTAGTCGATGGGAGTCAAGAGTTATTGTTTCGTTTGATGAGATGAACTTGTGGAAACTGCAAAATGCTTAACTTATTATGAATAAAGAAAATTATTTAAGCAGATTCTCAAAATAGCCAATTCATGAAACGCAGTGGTGTTTGCCTCTTCGTTTTCTTCTTGTTTCGGCCAGGCCGTTTAGATCGACGATTTATGGCTGTGGTCAAGGGTACCGCCTGATTATTTTACTAAATCACATTTGAAGGGACTTTACCGTACAGTGGAAATAATTACCAAACGAAAGTATTTGTGTAGTATTGTTGTTGGGTCAGGCAGTCGTCAATACAATAGATCGGTGGTTACAACTTGTAGAGGGATCTTTATTTGCCTTTAAAGCTCAAGTGTGAGAAAACTTTCAACATTTTGATATGTTATTGACAGAGCTCAGCATTGCTTGACGTTCTCTCTTGTTGTCACAAAACCAGTTAGCCGTGTTGAGGATTTAAGAAAATATTTAAACCTAATTTAGGAAGCGTATGAGAGCGTGTGTGGTAATCAAGCAGGCCGTTTAAGTATACAAGGTAATCTCTTGTCAAAATATACCCTCAAATATCTTTGATTTCCACAGATCGCTGACTAAACTGTTTTACGGTAGAATATCCCGTATACTTTCACGATCGAATAAAACGATTAGTTGTGATAGAAAATACAAAGCATAATTTCCCAGTGATGCACTTGAATTATTTAACTCCTTTTGATGTATATTGCCATAGATTTAAAAAGTAAAAACAATTAAAATTACAACAACTCTCTCACGGGATGTTTACACGGATTATATTTATCGATCGGGATATCGCAAATATGAATGTATGTCATTAACGTTTATTTGATCGATCGATGACTTATAATTGAATGTTTGATTTATTGATTTAATCGAAATATAGATTAATTGACTAATTGACATCATTCACATCATGAATTTTTACTTTGAATACAAAATAAACTCTTGATAAGTTACCCGCATCTTTAAATTGCGTTCGAAATCTGGCAAAGCCTGGTAACAAGCCATAAACGTTTTGACGTTAGCCAATAGAAAGGACGCTACTTTTGGGGACGTCATCTGTGATTGGTTAATAGCGTTTGAAAAAAACCATGATCTAAGGGCCTTGACATTTTCCCCCTTCATTTCGACTTTTATTTCTTATTACATTTATCAAACGCGTTACGAATGACGTGCGGTAAACCTGTTATAAATCGCCATTGTAATTTTGTAAAACAGTACTGGAGGTCTTTGAAATAACAGCGACAATATTAATTTATATACTAAGGATTTTGACGCAGTTTGCCCGTGTGTCATGGATCAACAGTGCCCACCTGGCGAACAAACAAAGATACATACAGGTACACTTTACAATAAACGGATTGTCCGTCGTTCAGCCTCCGGCCCCCGGGGTGATTATGTTAAAGCTCCGCTAAGTAAGTGAACGACATGTACGTCTTGGGGGCAAGGAGTGTGTGACATCTCCTGGTCAGATAAATAGTTACCTGGCCAGGTGAACCTCTAGTAAATACTTACCTGACCAGGCCAATCATTTTCTTGCGTTGTTATTGCCGTTTTATTGTCGTACCTTTTACGCATTAAAATGAAACCGGACATTGAGATTCTTTATAACTTTTTGGACCTCTAAAGAAATGTCCCTATAAATTCCGGTTCATCTGCCTCTATCACGATTTTGGTTTTTTTAAACCTTCAGTTTTAAACGTCAATAATTCAATTTTGCTTGTTACTAGCATTTTCATTAGCTTAAAAAATTACTTTATCAGCCCATAAAGGAAAAAATGGCGTCGCCGTTTGTGACGTTGCTTTTGATTGGCTGATCAGATGACGGCATAATGGTTTCATAGACAAAAGAGTCCCAAAATGAATTTTGAGTATTGAAGAGATTATCTTTAGTTAATTGAATTATAAGGATTCATTTGAAGAGATTTTCTATGTTATGGAGATATAACACAAAAATCTGAGTGTACTCTCATCATAAACTGCTTCGCGGTTTATTTAGAGTACACTCAGATTTTTGTGTTATATCTCCATAACATAAAAAAAAACTATTCAAGTTAATCCTTAAATAAGGTACACTGTAGTAAATTTTTATCCTGTGAAACAGACGCTGTTTATTGCTTCCCGGGATTTTCTGTGATAAATTGGTATACACAGTATAGGATTACTGTACAATCATTTTTTTCGCAATGTTTTATTTGGTTTAATCACAGGCGTTTGGCTACATGTATTGTGTCTGTTTATGCAATACATGTACTGTAATATATAGAGGAAAATGTCTATAAAACTAAACCCCTGTGGTTCAATGTCCTATTTATTACAATCAGAGATATTTAAAACTAAACCCCTGTGGTTCAATGTCCTATTTATTACAATCAGAGATATTTAAAGCAGAGTCATGTTGATGTTGGTGGAAGAAAGCCGAAGATCCAGAGAAAGACCACCGACCACCGGTCAGTACCGGACAACTTCCTACATTTGGATTCGAACTCGTGACCTAGAGGTAGAGGGCTTGTGGTACATGTAATATGTCTTAACCTATCCTACATATGTAACTACGCGGCAACCGCGGTGCATGAATGATGGATAATATAGTATTGGTAATTTATCATAACCAGGGAAGGCAATTACAATGTACATATAGCATTTAAATTTTGATCAATACATTGCTTGATAAAACAAATAATTAATATTTTTCTTAGGTTGATATAACCATATATCGACCTCATTAAATTGCTATAGTATTGTATGTGATCTATGATACATTAGTGTATTGGGAACCTTTATAACTCCAGTGTAATACGTATCCTCTAGATGTTCGATGACTACAGCTGACAGAATGATCGGCGACACATCTTATATCCCTGGGCCAGATTCTCTGTTCACTGAAGCAATGCTATATAATATTTCTACTGTGTTTGTCAATAGAGAAGTATAAACAACCTTTTAACATTCCCAGCATACCACATCAACACAAAGGAATACCTGGTTAATTACCAACACTGGCCCTATATATAATATACCTATCACTTTCCGTACAATAAACATTCATTGTGGTCAGTTGTCCGACGTGACCGCATCCTTTTTTTAGCCAAAAAAACTTCACAATGGAAAGCTTTTGCTCATTTTTCACTATTGGAATATATGTCTATATGTGAATTTCAATTGTCCGATAAAACACCCACTAATAGAAAAATGTTTATTCAAAATTTGCCCCTATTGAACTGTAGGGTAGTTATATTTCGTTACCAACTTAAATTCAAACAATACGAATGTTTAAATATGCTCCACCGCCGACAATGCATAAACGAAAAATATCATTTGAACAAGAATGTTTTTTTTTTCAGTTGTGAATAAGTTTATATGTCTTATTAAAACAAAAATACATGATAGTTATAGTGTAAAGTAAGTAACCTTGGTTATTGACAAAACTATCCTCATACGCCTGCGTCTGTTTTTTTTGTTTTTTTGTTTTGTTTTTTTTTCTTCAATAGATGACAAATTACCATTCGTCGGCAGTGTCAGAACCTTTACGTTTAGAGTCCCTAGTCCGACTTTTACACTGTATAGGCCGGGATCTAGGGGGGGTCTACGTGCACCCCCCCCACAACTTAACGAACCAAGGTTTTTCTGAAGCCTTATGACCCACTGATAACGAAATCGAGAGGTAACATTGTATAAACTGGGATGAACTTCCGGTTATGACGTCATCAAGATGGCCGCCATCTCGTATTTCACTAAAGATTGAAAAATAGTCATAACATTGACATTTTTCAACCGAAGAAGACAAATGAGGCATCAAAATGACCACAATAGAACAACAAATACATATAAGGACCATATATTCCAATATATGTAGCTATTTCTACGCAGGAAATGAAAAAAATCGGATTTTAAGCTCAAAAATGGTAATTTTTTAGCAAATTTTTCATATTTGGCTTGACGCAGCAAAAATGTTTGTCAACAGCAAACTATTATTTCTAATCAGTTATTTGACCTCTTATCAATCAGTAAAAACAACACCAACAAAAAAACAATGTTAACATTGTATAAGCTCCGGTTATGACGTCATCAAGATGGCCGCCATCTCGAATTTCACTAACAATTGAAAAATAGTCATAGCATTAACATTTTTCAACCGAAGTAGACAAATGAGGTATCAAAATGATCATAATAGAACATCAAATTCATATCGGGACCATATAATCCAATATATGTAGTGATTTCTACGCAGGAAATGAAAAAATAGGATTTTAAGCTCAAAAATGATAATTTTTTAGCAAATGTTTCATATTTGGCTTTACGCAGCTATAATTGTTTCCCAACAAGAAACTATTATTTGTAATCAGTTATTTGACCTCTTATCAATTAGTAAAAACAACAACAACAAAAATATATAGAAATTCAAAAGAGAATTATTGTTATACCATCATTTGGTTTACAAAACATCACCGGGTGCGTATACAGGGTACATGATTGCTGTTTTTTCCAAACCGCTGACACTACAGTTTCCGGATGTCTTAGAACTTCCTGAAGATAACATTGGCAATTGACGATCCATATCTTAACACATTTGAATTTTAAGGTGGCTTAATATCTAAGCGGGACTTGACAATTTCCTAACAAAATCCATTTTCGTGTTCGAAAGTTTGTAGACAAGTAGCGTCTCAAAATGAATTTTTACTGCACAACGCCAACTAATAGGGTATCAAATTAAAACTGAAGAAAGCATTTGTTTCCGTTAATACCACGACACTTTCCGAAATTTGTTTCTTTTAGAAATAGCGCATCCACTGTTAACTTTATTTGTCTGTGTGTAACGTAAGGAAATGTCAGATGGTTACTGCAGTATCACATATTTCTTTCAATAGTTCTTAATGATAAGCATTATCTTTGTGCGTGCTTTCTCGCCAGAGTGTCGATGAGCTGATGAGCTGATGTGACATTACATTACCGGTTTACCATCGTGGTTCTAACTTCTCAACCGTCCATGGCCAGAGGTAACATCAAGAACATCGGGTTCGCGGATGTTGGAGCTCATCCTGTTTTCAACCTAGTGATTGACATATCGTATATGATGTTCCAGACCTCTCCGGTAGGATGGAAAAGACACCAGAGCCACATTCTGCGAAGGGTTGAGTTGCATCTCCTTAATTCGTATGAAGCACAATTCCTCATTCTTGTGAACCCTCAGTGACCATAGATGACACAGGTGAATTATTTGAGGTCATAAATGAGGTCTACAGTGAAGTTCCTCTCTTTGCCAAGTCTGGAGAGCACTGTAGAAAACTTTTTCTGGAGAGTTTTCAATGGTGTATCCACGCATACACCAGATGCGACACAACCAGTACCTTCAAGGGACATGGGAAAGTCTGACCAATGAAAAACATTTAACATTAATGACCTCATTAAAGACCTCGAGGATATCAACTGTGCCATCTATAGTCGCACGAGTGTCCACAAGGTTGATGAATGGTGCTTGAATCATTCCACCATTCGAAGAATCTGGATCTGGTGTAATTTCCTGAGAAGTCTGAAACAGCATATACGATATGTTAGAATCTGAAGGAGATCCCACATCCCTGAACCTGTTGTTCCTGATATAAACTCTGGCCATGGATGGGCCATGAAAGATGACAGGCTAGAACACCACTGGTAATGTAGTGTCACATCATCTCATCGACATCGAAGACGACGCTCTGGCTTTCGACGAATTAGATACTGATATCTCGATTACTCTGATTTGGACTGCATGTACCAGCTACCAGACATGCCGAGTCACGTCAGAGGATAGTGCAGTGAGGTGGGAAAGCATGCACAATGATAATGGTTATAATTGAGAACCAGTGAAAGAAATATGTGACATTGTGGTAACTATCTGACATTTTGCTAATAATATGCATAGGAAATAAACGAAACTGTGACTTGTCCTACCCGAGGCTAGATATTCTGTCAACTTTACATTCATGTTTCCTACTTATAAATCGTCAATAGTCAAACTTATTTAAGGAACTTGTAATACACCAGGAAACTGTAGTGTCAGCGGTTTGGAGTTAGAAAAATAGCATATACCCAGTATACGCACCCGGTGATGTTTTGTAAACTTAATGATGGTATATAACAATAATTCTTTTTTGTATCTCTATATTTTTTATTGTTTTACTGAGTGATTAGAGGTCAAATAACTGTTTACGAATAATAGTTTCTTGTTGGGAAACAATTATAGCTGCGTAAAGCCAAATATGAAAAATTTGCTAAAAAATTATCATTTTTGAGCTTAAAATCCTATTTTTTCATTTCCTGCGTAGAAATCACTACATATATTGGATTATATGGTCCCGATATGAATTTGATGTTCTATCATGATCATTTTGATACCTCATTTGTCTACTTCGGTTGAAAAATGTTAATGCTATGACTATTTTTTCAATTGTTAGTGAAATTCGAGATGGCGGCCATCTTGATGACGTCATAACCGGAGCTTATACAATGTTAACATTGTTTTTTTGTTGGTGTTGTTTTTACTGATTGATAAGAGGTCAAATAACTGATTAGAAATAATAGTTTGCTGTTGACAAACATTTTTGCTGCGTCAAGCCAAATATGAAAAATTTGCTAAAAAATTACCATTTTTGAGCTTAAAATCCGATTTTTTCATTTCCTGCGTAGAAATAGCTATATATATTGGAATATATGGTCCTGATATGTATTTGTTGTTCTATTGTGGTCATTTTGATGCCTCATTTGTCTTCTTCGGTTGAAAAATGTCAATGTTATGACTATTTTTCAATCTTTAGTGAAATACGAGATGGCGGCCATCTTGATGACGTCATAACCGGAAGTTCATCCCAGTTTATACAATGTTACCTCTCGATTTCGTTATCAGTGGGTCATAAGGCTTCAGAAAAACCTTGGTTCGTTAAGTTGTGGGGGGGGTGCACGTAGACCCCCCCTAGATCCCGGCCTAGTAGCATACGTATTGTGGCGCCGAAAGTTTTATGGACATTAGCTATCGATGGTCTGTAAAGCAAAGTACTGCTATTGACATTCTAGACCTCAATACTAATGTTCCCCGAGCATGCTAGTCTTGTATTCACTGTCCCAAGTTCGATGATCCTTGTTAAGTTTTAATTGGACCCGAAACTTTGATTTGCAGATAACTCAAATTTTTACACGAATTTTTAAACGGGTTCTGTAATTCCGGTCTCCGTCTTCTAAAAGTTTAACTATTTTCATGGTTAGAGACTGAAGTTTCTGTGAAACATTCACGAGTACTAGAATCCATTCAATGTCGATTTAAACAATCTTATTTACACTACATATTTGTAGGCCTTGATATTCCGGAAACGTCAATTTGAAGCAATTCCAAATTTTGCTGAAGTAACCAGAAATTGCGAATTTCGATATCCTGGAATGGCTTTGATTTTTGTTTTCAATTGAAACAAGGAACTTCCAACAATTGTCAAAATACCCGTTTGATAACTTGCATTAAGCATTAGAGATAGTCATAATTTTCTTAAAAGATAGTTTGAATAAATGTCACCAACTTGTACCATACTACTTAATTGCTGTAAAATCCGGTTGTTCATACATTTACCCTATTGACTCCACATACATTGTATATAATCAGAATTCGATAAATATATGTAACATGCATTTGTCATACCTCTTGTGATATTTAACATCTGTTATCCAATTTCTGTCATTTTAAATTACAAGACCTCTTTTTACAGTCCAAACTCAGACCTAAGATTGTTTCTATTGTCAGGATAACTGAATCAATGAATAAAACATTCGGCAGAGCCTTTGAAAATTTCCATGCTGAACGTAAAAATGTATATATATATATAAGTCTGTCTGCCTGTTATAGACTTACATTATTGTGTACCTGCTCTTGTGTGTAGGCATCCATTGTTACGTCACCAAAAGCGAAAATTACGTCGTTTTTCCCGAAAAAGCGATGTTATGCTTACCATAGTATTGCTTAACAATCAATGCCTATTCGCGATAACACTTTTTATTTAAGATATGCAAATGCATATCGCTTTATAGCAATATAGCATCAAAACAACATCCAAGACAGTCCAAGGTCCACAGTCTTTGAAAGTCATAAAGTTAAACAAGTCATATTCAATCATCAAATAGAGAATTTCGGATTAAAGAAATTATAACCTGTCGTATTCAGTCAACAAATTTGAGAACTTTGTTTTATAGAAATTCGATTTAAACACAATTCATAAAAGCATTGAGACAAAAGTTGCCAAATAAATCAGCAATATATAGAAGCACTGTAAAATTTGTACCAGTAAAACATTATCCTTCCTATTAGAACTTATTATCTTCCAACGATCTAGTCGGATTAATGGCAAAGACGTTCTGGATACTAAGCTGGTAAGCGCTATACAAACTTTCTTGTCTCAAACTAATTTACCATTACGTGTATTAGTATTATACGCAACAAAGAAATAATCCACTAAATCACGTCAATAAAAAAAACATAAGGCCATGTGGCTAAATTGACATCGTACAGGTTTTATTAGGAATTAGTAAAGAAGTGTGACAACGGAGGTGTATTGTACATAATTATGGAGAGAATACTGATGAATTATCGAAATGATTGAGTATTTGTAAATATGAATATCAAATGGTGTAGATTCTAGGTAAGAACCGGTATCCAATTTTGATTAAAAAAGTATTGAGTTAATTTGATTTGCATAAATAGAGTATTTATAATCATAAACGTTTGCTTTTCATTATCTTTTCCTCTTCTCAATTTCATATATCCATTTCAAACAAAACGTTCAAGCACGTGCACAACACAATAGGCAGTACTTCAATATGCAATAAAATGAGTATTTATAAATAAATAATATAACACCCTAACCAGCATCGAACATTACCTTAGTGATACGAAAGTAGAGGGCTAAATATATGCTCATGCATGTGAAATATACCCGATACGCGATATTGTTAAGAATGATACGCGCCACACGAAATATGGCATTTTCGACATAATGTTACCTGGCAGTGAATGTTTGTGCCATATTTAGGGAAGATATAAATCACATGACTTGTAATCCCATGGTATTTTTATCACATTTAATACATCCAGTTAGAAACGTGCACCACGATAATCCGGCTGTTGCTCCACGAGTGCGTGCTCGTATTCTTCTTTATCATACTCTGGAACTACGTCACTATGACGTATAACGTCACGTGGAGGGACTACATCCAAAGTTCTGTCCTTTTTCTTCCATGATTTGGCCTTCACCTTATTACCAGTCTGTAAATCCGTCGCGGGAACATTTCGCGCGTGTGAAATATCCAAAGAATTCGCGTCCATGTGATATTTTGTATTCTTGTTGACCTTGATTTGTTCATTAACTTTGTCCAGTTTCGGTACACTCATGGCTCCCTTGATAAGAATAGAGTTAGTATCAAGATGGCCTCCCGTATCGGCGATGGTCGGTTGGTGGGATTTGCAATATACAGAAACGTCAAATTTGTCATTTTGGTTAAGGTAATAATTTTTAAGTGTTAATTTTGTTTTACAGGTTTTACAAGTAAAACATGTGTTATGGTACACTGCACCTTTCACAGGTCCAACGCTTTCCACTTTATAGACCTTCTTTAAACATTTGTGACACTTGTCCTGCGGAAACTTAACATCATATTTTAGCGATTTTGACCGAATCGGAGCATGTGTAGATTTTGACGGATTTTCCGGAGCTGACGGTGACCTCATCATTCTTGGAGAATCTATGACGTCATCATTAAAAGATGACATACCACAAGTTGGTGAACCTGGCACAGATGTTGATGACGTCGTACTACTCGTTTCGGAAATTGTAAAGGATCTTTGATGAAGGTTACTTCCGGTACTCTCGGGAGAACTCGACTTGACAGCCATGGTCACTCCGGATCTTTCCGAGGTAGGGGTCTGTGGTGCCGACCCAGAACTCGTGGAAGAAGGTGACAATGGCCCAGGGCTGATTGTGCTTGTCACGACATATTGCTTTGGGAACTGTTGTTGGTGGTTGTTCGAATACGGCGGTGGTGGATGTTGTGGCGGAATCAGACCAGCTGCCATATTTTTACGTTGTAACTCGGTTAGAAGTGCAATCTGCTGTTCCGTACTCATCATTTGAACTTGTGCCATCTCTAAATCCAACGTTGGCGACAGTGGTTGGTTGGCAAGTCTTGTGGCTGCCTGTATATCAGCAACATTTGTATTGTTGGTCAATGAAGTATTAATTCCACCCGGCGGTGCCTGCTGAACAGATGTAACATAAAAGTCGGTATTGGGTGTGTGAGCAGGCACACCTAGACCATTCTGTTGTGACAGAGCCATATAAGCATCCAAATAGTTCGTTCCTGTGTCAGCAACGTTCACATTGGCCATCTGTGCCGATAGCTGCTGCAGATGCTGCTGTGAAGGGTAGCTCCCTATCCATACGGACGTGCCAGCAGTGGTCTGTTGGGATGGCATTATATTGTAGCCACCAGAATTGTTTAGATTTGCGTTCAGATTATAATTAAGGTCCATAATTCTAACAGGTGTGCAGCAGTCACTTTCTCTGGTAGTCAACGTCGGACCAGTACACAGCCCACACTCGACACAGCATTCCAATCTATAGCTACAGCATAACTGGCCTCATTTCCTACAATAATAGGTACATAGGTAATACAAGACACCTGATTTTTCTCCACGCCTCAGTGGCCGCACCAATAGAATTGTGTGCCCTGGTGCGTGTAGAGACTATACAGTGATACACACAATCGCTATGTGATAGACAGCTGGACTCTTGTCAAACTTTCATAAAGCAGGTACACAAATTATGTATACGAGACACACGTTTGTTGTCAATGGTATATCTATAGGGGAATAATACCCTGACAAAGATGGCCTATATTTAACAGAGGGATATGGTAGGTCGTCACAAATCGTCCCTAATGAAGGATAATCTTGGTGGTTACACAATCACATAACCAAACGAGTGGAAGTTGTTGAGCGACTCCGCCTGTTTATAAAACAGTCGCCGGCTTTAAGTGTGAAATATCACACGCTGCTCTGTCCAGGTAAACAAAAGTGATATGTATCCACTTACTGCATCACAATCAAAATTGTTTGTGATTATTGCTCACTTTCTGTCAAACTTCATGCCTATGTGAGAAGTTAATGCCATTTCCCCCCTTCAATTAGGATCAGGCAAAAACATGAAATATATCATTCAAGAATCTTACTTGACGTCATATTTTACAATTATCTCAGAAGAGCTATTTCTGAGATGAAAAAATATATTAAGAAATAATAGAAATAAAAATGCAATAAAACTATCACATATGAAACATACATAATGGCTTAAGTTATAAGGGTTAACTGATCGAAATCTTTTTAACATCTGAAGCAAAAAAAAAAAAAAAAAAAAAAATAGGATGACAACCATGTCTACAAGAATGACATAGATTTGACAACAGAAATAGGCTGAACAAATACAATAACTTCACAAACTGGATGAAAGAATATTATGGATAAGAAAATACTTGTTACAAAATATAAAGACAAAATATACATAACCATGCTTTCTACATTTACATGAAAGTCAATTGTTAATTTTGCTGTCCTGAAAATCTGCTCATTGTAAATCGGATAGCAGGAAAAGAGAGAACATTATTTTAAACATAACATTTAGTGTCATTTAACCATGGAATTTGAACAGAATAATAGTGAAATAAACAATATATTATTTTCCTCCATGCCACAAAACATATTAAATTAAGACTTTTTACAATTACTTCAAAACAACACATATGCAGCTGTAACACTGTAGAATGAATTGATGGACACAGGTAAAGATATATGCGAAATGTCTTAAATACTTTCTACAAAAGTGATGTTAGCTTCACGAAAACAATGAGAATTAATAATATGCTGTCAAATTTTTATCCCATTATGCCCAAACATTTTCATCATAACAAACACACAAAAACTACGGAATGTATGCTGTACATTTTAGCCGTTTTAACCGACATTCAAAAAGTGCAGAAAGCATGGTTTTACACAAAATACTAAATCTGTAGAAAATAATGCTATATCCTACACACAGACTGCAGTTATATAATGCATGCATGCATAAGCTGAAAAATGCTTAATAAGCTGTTTAGCTCAGAATTAAAAAAACTCACATGTAAATTTACAGACACCTGGTGACTAGAGATGAATTCTCAGCTTTGTATAAACCACGTGGTTGCCATAGAGTTTATAGACAAAATTGAAACGTTTAACTGCAATGTATCAGGGCACGGTTATTCAAAGACTGATTAGCTTCATCATGTGATCAGTGAATATTTTTTTTATATCTCATCTGCTACAAAATTTGTGATTACATCTTCACTAAAATCAGAAAGCAGATAATGAATAAAATTTGTAAAATTTGCATTACCAGAAGTTATTTTGTCTTTATTTTAAAAATTGTCGTTAAACTGAGTAGCCTAATCACCTTTTGAACAACTGAGTTCGGAACGATAATAGCAACCCAGAGGTGAAAGGCTAGTGGTAACAGGTCATGGCTAACACTTTCCCTCAAATAAATGATATTCATCATAAGAGATTTTAGTCAATATACATTGTATGACACATACGACCCTGCCGTGTGAAAATAATATAATAGAACAAATACTGGAAATGTGTTATTGTCATCAGAATTTTCACTTGATTACAAAAAAAGTTTCATTGTACAGATAGATTGTGAGTCAATACTCCGAAAGCCTATTACATATTATAAACTAAAACAGAAAAAAGGGAACTGATCTTTTCTGTGACACTGGACTAGTGACCAATAATATGGGATTAACTCTTATCGTTTAAGCTTGATTGACAGCGCGAAAAGAACTTGTTAATCACTAATCCTAATTAAAGGTATGTGATTTACATTCCTGGTGGTCGTTGGCCGTGTTTCAAAACGTACCTGCCTTTCCGAGCTGTCACCGACAGGTGTAATGAGCGGTCAAGACACGGTACGGTCAAGGACTGTAGTAGTCAAGGCACAGACAGGTCCAATTTATCTCTTTACTCAGATGTACGTAATCAGTTATGACAAAAGATTGTCTGGAATTTCAAAGGAAAGTCTGGAATTCCAAGTACTTCCCCGAGAATCGCTGTTATGGAAACAGATCTGGAACAGAAAGAACAATAATAATTATGTCTATTTTTCCTGGTCATAAGAACGTTCATAGCCAAAATAATTCTCGAAGAATTCTAGTGCATAATATACGTTGTTTTCATGTGACACAAGATTTTAGTTATATGTACATTGCATAAGACAAACGATGACAAAAAAACCCAATTCAAAATGTATTTTTATGGTTTTTTTTTTTAAAACATTTGCAAACAATATAACACACAAATACCTAACAGATGAAGGGGATATAGTGCTTAAATAATGATATTAATCTAACGAAAAAACGATGACAAAAAAAAGAAAAAAAGTTACAATATATAAAGTGGATCCATACGTTCCAGAAGAATAAGCATCCGTTTTCAGAGCGGTACTCTTCTTACAAATCTGGATAAAGTTACAATTTCTAACGCGAATATGTTATTAATAACGGAATTACGAGCATATTAGAACGCAGTGAAGAAATATGATTTCTATCGCCTTAAGAGACCGTATATTGTGATTATAG